>NW_010174229.1:16373-37713 GCF_000695765.1 Mesitornis unicolor | reverse complement strand
TAGGGAAAGTATATGCCCATCAAAAGGTGTATATACTCCTCAAAGAGGAGGCTAAAGGATGGACAGAAGTGTGCAGTCAGATGGTTATGAGCACAGGAACATGTGTTTAAGGAAAAGCTAAAAAGAGCATAACAGTGAAGAAAATGTGGGAGCTTGTATATCTGGATGCAGAACCTGGCACTCATTCAGAGGATAAGCTTTTTCTCTGCCAGTTAGGTTGTGTAACTCTTAGTATGGTTATAAACTATTTCAGTATCTCTGAGGAAGGGACAGTTCTAGATGCAAGATACGGTATATTCTGATGGGGAACAAGATGTGCTATAGAATACCAAAAAATTATTTAATCTGTCAGTGTGATGCATGAAAGGACTCAGCACTACTGTTCTTTTAGCTGGGGCTTGCTGGCACAAACGACTGGCAGAAAAAAAACAGCCCTAAAATAGACCTCTTGGTGTAAATGATTTGTTACCTGTTGCTGCATGACTGGATCACTAGTCCATTTTAAAAATGCTAGCGAGACAATATTACTGTTTATGTAATATATATCTTATCTCTCTTTGGAAAGATCACTGGTTTTTTATCCATAACATAATTTCTGGACATTACTAAATTAGAGAGCTAAAAATAAAGCTATAAAACTAGATGTGAGTAAACTTATTTTCATTATAGGAATAGGATTTACATTGCCTATGCACTTCACACACACTTTTTTGCTTGCCACCTGTCACTGAAACTATGGACAGATGCTTTCTCCAGGTTCCAGCTAAGCCTGCTGAAAATGTTACTGTTCCCAGCTGCTTGTCACTGTCCTCACAACTCTTCCAAAGCAAGACATCATATGAGCATTCCCATGTCTGCTGATGGCAAAGTCGTTCCAGCTTCAGGAGTGTACCTGACTGGCTGCAGTGACATGGATTAGAGAGTGCTGTAAAATCCCCTTTCTCCAGCTGTACTCAAGACCCAAATCATCTCCCAGAGGAGCAGTAACAGACAGCTGGGGGAGAGGATGCTAATGTTGCCAACTGGCATGGCTGACTGCAGAGTGAATACCGATCTGCAGCTTTTTTTGTCTTGGAAGCAAGCTGATTTCTCTCTCAGGATCACTGAATCCTCAAAATGTGGGACCTCCAGCATAGACATCATCTGTAGATAATAAAAATTCCCAGATTTTTTTTTGAGAGACAAAGAAAACTCTTCATCCCTCAGTTTTGGGAAAGATTGAAAAAATACAGTGTAAGTAGGTGCTACAGTTTCTTTCAGAAATGCCCAAGTGTAAGCCATTACTCTGTGAAAATGCCAAATCTGAGATCTTGGTGTATCTGGAACAAAGGTATATCCTTTCCCTGCTCTGTCCCCATCCCGTCCCACCTCTGGTATGTTCCAAAGTCACCTCTGCACCTGTGCAAACAGTCCCAGTTGTGGTGTGGCCCTGCTGGGGTTGTTCATCAGCGCTGCTTGGGAGCCAGACTGGATGCTGAAGGAGAGCCTCAAAGAGCTGGGCTGCTTCTGCCAGGACCTGCAGAGCAGAGGCTGCTGCCACAAGGCATCCCCTTGCTCCAGAAGAGATTGGTATTCAGCATCCTCTTCCTCTCGTCAGCAGCAGTAGCAAGAGGAGGTGTTTTGGAGAAGTCTGCTGCTTGAAGAGCCTGCCCAAAAAATTAGGACGTAGTATGTGAAAATCCCACTTCCAGTTCCCATCCTAAACCATGCTGAGAAGTAGCATGTACTTAAGCACTGCATAACCTTACACACTGCTGAATAATCATAAATATACCTGGTAGTGGAGGCTGCGTTGCTTGCTAACTGCTGCCGTGCTTGCTTGTCTGTAAAGGAGAAGGGGGAAAAGTTATGGAAAGAAAAAAAACTTAGCTGTTGTGGACTTGTGATTGATGATTGTAGTGGTAGTGGATAGGACTGAGAAAAGGGAAGTGAATGGGGACCTAATATATGGCAGATATCAAAGAAACTCGGGTTTCCAGAGAAGAAAAGCTTGTAATCCCTGTATGTAGTCATTAATGCATAGTTGATACAAACTAATGTTAAGGAATGACAGAAAACTCGGACTGTAGCTTTTGGGGATTGTAACTATCTTAGTGCTGTAAGTCTCAAATAAATAATGTTGCTGAGGGTGTGTATTAGGACATATAAAGCATCACAAAGGCATAAGGGCAGAGCAATAACGTTGTTTTAAAGTATGGCTCTAAAAATGATATTGTTTTTCATAGCAAGAAAAGGTATTTTACATAAAAATTTCTTTTCTGTATTGGTGGCTTTTTTCCCCTACAATGGACTTTTTGGGAGGAGGAAAAGGAAATAAGGAAAAATTAAATATTCCCTCTGTAGCCTTTGGTTTGTGGGGTTTGTTTTGTTTTTCGTTACATCTTTTGCCACGTGTCTTGGTCTGGGCTGTTGTTACCTTTTGATATGTGCAGTTCTTAAAAGCATGGCTTCTGGAAAAAGCTACAGCATGGGGAAAGAAATGATACGTGCTTGCTGGTCTAGGCACCTTACCTTACCTGCCTAGAGCCCCCTGGGAGATGGTGCCAAGCAGGATGGCTCCCATGGCTTTGCCTGGGCTTGGTGCAACATCCAACTTCTCCAGCCTCTGCTACTTCAACCTTTGGAGTGAATTAGTACCTGCATTTATTAATCAGTGAGGGTTTGACTGCATTTACAGGAATGTCACATTTTATTGTGTTCTCGTTAGGCTTGACCTGGTGCTTTTCACAGCCAGCTTGCATCTACTAGCTGCAATAAATCAAAGTCCTTGGGGGTCTGTTTTCTAATGGGACAATGCTGATTCCCTAAAACTTCTGTTTTTTTTAATGAGTATTTGGTTGTTCAGGTTAATTCAAATAACCATGTTCTGTTTATACGTTCACTGTTGCCCAAAACAATTCATACTGATTAATAACAGACATAATTGCATTTTCTTGTTCCTACCTTTACAATCAGGTCTCTTCTAAAATACTGCAAGTACAAAACCCTTGTTGAACCAAGTATTATCTCAGGGCTCAACCCAGCATATTTATTGGGAAGCTGAAGATGAATATGATATGATGTAAGATGGAAGGAAAATACATGAAGAGGGTGCCACTGTGGTGATGTGGGGCAGAGCTCTGGTTGGTGCTGTGAGAAGGACCAGGATGGTTGGAGGAGTGGGGGCCAAGCTGACGTCTCCATCAGGAGCAGCCAAGTGTAGATGGTTGCTCTCCAGACAGCCTCTTCTGGCAGCGTAGCAGGGTGCAGTGGTCTACTGAAGTTAAAGACGTGGTGTTGACCGCAGGACTGTCCTGCATGCCATTGAGAATCTGGCACCTGTGGTATGTGTGCCCTGCGAAGGGTGGCAGGGACTGTTCTGAGGAGGTGTCAAGCACATCTTTCCATATTGCTGGGGGAGGATTGCGTTAGCAAGGGGTGGTGACATGCAAAAATGAGGTCTTGCCACCCTTATGTAATTGCTTGTGCTGTGACATAGTTCTGTAGTCACGAAGTGTGGCTGAGCCTAGCATGGTTAATGGCTTTTTTATGGTTTTTCCCCCACTGCAGCACAGGTCATTCTACAGTGAGGTTTTGGAGAGGACAGCAGCATTTGCTACACATGCCTTCGTCTAGATCAGTCTTAATGTCTATTTTTTCCCCCATTTTTACCCTACTGTGTGCTCATATGATCTGGGAAGTAGGTTTCCAACTCTCCCCACCTTGCTTATCTTCTTCTAGTCTCTGTTCCCCAAGGCATATAGGAGCCGGCTTGGAAAAATAACTCCAAGAATGGTTAACTTCACTGCTTCTGCTGGGTCTTAAGGGAGGTGCAGAACGCATCTCATAAGTTATTTAAAACCAGTGGATAAGAGCTGGAGACTATATATAACTGTTGCAGGAAACTGTACTTCTATATAGCTGCTCTTCATTTCTCTGTATTTTGTCCCAATTGGTTGTGTGCCAAGGTGCAGACCCAAAGAGCAGCTGTATTCTCCCACCTGCCCTACAAAGGCAGAGCTGAATAAGGCATGAAAAATTATTTTTCACTGAATTTTTTTCTGTCCGTTTTGCCTAAATTCCTCTATACTTTGTCTCAATATTTAAGAAATATTATTTTTTCCATCTCAGTGTTGTCCAAAAAATTTCTTCTCAGGAAAATATGAGAAGAAATATGATAAAAAAGGGTTATTTTCAGGTTTTTTTGCCTGGTCATGTTTTCTATGATAAATGCCCATTATGAATGTCCACTCAGATATTTCAAGTAGCTGTTAACTTGAAACCAACTTATAGCAAATATGTTAAGTTATGGACCCTGTCAGGGAGTAAATGTCTTTTTTTTTTCATTTTCCAGGCAAGAATTTTACAGCAAAAATTTTAAATTGCTCCATTAAATAATATTTTGTTTGCTTTTCTTGTTTTTGTTGCATACTTTTTTGGGTGTGTGATCCTGATGACTTCAGAGAGAAGTAAGAGCTTAGAAAAGTGGTTTTTTTCTTTTGGTGTGTTGAGCTGTCTTGGGAGATGCTACTCACAACTGTGCTGTGGCAGGGTGCTAAAGCAATGGGCATGGTCTAAAAGGATAAGCAAGCTGAAAGAGTCTTCTGAAGACAGTGTTCAAAAGGGTTTTAGCAGATTAACATATTTGCAGCAGTGACAATATTGCTATGATAGACTATAATGTTTCCAAAGGAGCCATTATAACCAATACTGCTAGCGATCCATAACTGAGAACTCTTTTAGTGGAATGTGAGTGGCAATTTCCCTCTCTAAAAACATAGAGGGAGTATAATAAGAAAAAGACCTTCAGTTGTAAAGTTGTTCTCTCTGTTAGAGAGAGCAATGTTTATATGGTTTCCCCAGCATAAATGCTTATCTGAATATAATTAGATGGTGGTAACACCCATACTGTTTATCCTATCAGCACTAGAAGATACGTGCCAGCTTTGACGCCATGGCTGGAAGTCTACCAGTCTCTACTTGCAGCTGTGTAATAATCCAGAGGGGTTCCAAAGGGGCTTTTGTGGTTTTGAGGTCAATAATCTGTGTTTTAATAACTCCCTAAGCATGCGTTAGCGTATTGGGCCATGGCTGTTCCAAAGGTGCTCTTAAGATTTCCTGTAACATTGGCTAGTATCCCTTGGACTTGAAGCAGTCCCCAGATTTGTTCAGCGCCCAGTCAAGGAGTGGGGTAGACTTGAGGAAAACACATACTGTGTTCACTGATGCTCTTTTTAAGAATCCCTGCATACACCATTAGCGTTTGAAGCATAAGGAAAACATACTGTAGTGAGATTGCATCTGGGTTATTGCATTCACTGTTGGTTTCTCCATTTCAGAAAAATGTCAATGAATTGCAGGGAATAAAGAGAAAAACCAGCAAACCTGATCGTACAGTAAAAAGGACTGGCTTACTAAGAAAGCTTTTGAAAGAACTTGAGTATGTATGGCTTGTCCAAGCAATGACAAAAGGGTTATATGATAAGTGTCTAGTATTAGAAGATTCTTAGAGGTTTAAAATGGAGGAATTACTTAGTATTCAAAGAGCTAGAGGTAAGAGTAATGTAATGATATGATAAATGGAGAGGATTTAAGATAAAAGGAGACTTTCACAGTAAACTAGTTTAGATTGTGAAATAGTTACTGAAAGAAAGTGGTGGAAATGTCCAGACTTCTGATTTTGTAGAAGATAGCATGAAATAAAAAATCTAGGAAACATTTTCTATATTGTAATAATTGTGTGACATTCAGGCAATATGTTAAGGATGTGGTGAATGACCCTGTAAGTCTTTCTTGTGCTCTGGAAATCTGGGGTCTTGGTGAAATTGTTCTAGTACAGGGAGAGATAATCAAAGACACAAAGGGATATCCAACATCTAGTATTCATTAAAATCAAACTGGTCTCTTTGCGTTCTCCCTAAAACTGTTCTTTGGTGCATTTAAGTTTATTTTAATAGTACTCGCCTACAAGAGCAAGGAAATCAGGTTTTGGAAGCATTTCTAATTTTGACTCATCCAAGCGTATAAATCTGGCATGTGTTTAAAACCTGTAGGTGTTTCACTGTGGGAAGCAGACATTCATAGAAGAATGGATGCCATTAATACCTGGTGTAAAAGAAATTTTCTTGCAGGAGAATCTGAGCTCTGGTCCTCCTCAGCTTCCCTGGGACCTCTGGCAACTGTAGCTTGAGTCCCTGATGTACTTTCTCTCTGTCTGTCCTGCTCATAGGTGAGCTGTGTGTATGGCATTTCCTGGTATACCTTCTCTTTGGTGTTCCAAATGAAGAATACTTCTAACCTTTTCTTTTCCTGACATCAAAACAGATGTCAGGCAAGTAGAGATTTTTCAGACAATGTCAGTAAAGACTGGTGGCTTGGGTGTCCCTCCTGTACCCTCAAGTGTGGTCCCTCTGCCACTTCCCCCTCATTTCTGCTGGTACCTGAATTCTTTTTATGGTTCAGGCTCCTGCCGCCTTCTCCCATCTGCTGCTGCTTGCTCAGCCCGCTCCCAGAGACCTGTGGCTAGCAACAGAGTTGTAGGATGTGTTTGGCATGCTTCAGATGTTATTTTTTTCCAGTGGTGGCCTCCTCCCACCCCCTCCCTTGCTGTGTTGTTTCTGCTGTTCGGATGAAGGTTTGGGTTTTTGGAGCTCTCCAAGTTGGTGACTGTTGACCATTTTAGTGTGTCAAAAGTTAATCTTTCATGCAGACCATGTCATTGTGGTCATTGGGAAATTAGGATGGATCTTATATGAATGCCTTCTTAAGGTCACCATTGTGTTGTATGAAAATAAATCAGCCTTAACACTTAGAAGTTTGGTGAGCCAGAGGCAATCGACCGTAATGGGGGTAGAAAACAATTACACCCCAGAAAGCCAAAGGTGAAGGAAAAATAGGACAAGAGATTCAAACTGTTGCAAAGCGGAAGAAACAAATTCTTAATGGGGGGAAAAAAGCTATACCCTCCAGAGCATCTACAAATGATAGGGGTTGGGCTGTATGACCTCAAGAGGGCCCTTCCAGCCTAAATGATTCTGTGAAACACAGGCTGCAGGTGGTAGGTCCTCTGGAGGTGGGAAAGAGGTGTTGTGAGAAAATGACCGAGCAGAAAGCATGAGTAGGTCTTACAGACACTTGCACAGTGAGAACCAAATGAGGGAAAGATGTGGTGTGTTGCTCAGAGGGTATAGGAGTGTCTACACTGAGCATGATCCTAATCCAGAGGTGCCCTGGTGAGTGCTGATCTTCTACAGTCTGTCATCATATGACGCAGTTCACCACTGGAATATATTTGAGAAGCTTGAATTGTGTCATATCTCTTGGGAGAAGAATAGTTCACATAATCTAGTTTGATCTACACCTAGTATAATCTGCTTGTGTGGTTTATTATTGCCATTAAGTTTGTACTTTATTGTTTTTAATTGATTAGGTTTTGTTTGCCTTCGGTAGCCTGTTTTGTCATGTGAAAAAGGCTGACAACACTGTTTCCTTCTCCTGTCCTCCCCTTCAGCATGACTTGCATAACTTTTTAGATCCTGACCGTGCTGTATGACTAAGGACTGGAAATTAATTCAGTATTTTAGCAGTTCTCATGTGTGTCATGCCCTTATTACAGTACCAGTAAGGCTGGAAGGTGATGCATTATTTTTCTTGTGGTTTTCAGTCTGTGTCCAAGTGTTAACAGCATTTCTTGGTGTGGTATTTTTGTTTGTTGTTAGGTCAGTTTGACACAAAGTGCTCATATGATAGTATGCAGCCAAGCATAGCTAGGTGCGTATGCTACAGATGGCAGCAGCAAGGAAAACCAGTCAGCCCTGATTTTCTCCACAGGTTTCAAGGTACTCTCAAAGCAGCTTCTAGAAAACTGTTTTTTGCCTAAAGGGGAGTGTGAGTGCGTGTATGTATATATATATACACACAAACAAATATATTTCTAAAGCTATAGTAGCTGCAACCTTTTAAATGTAGCTGAAACCTGTCTTGAAACGAAGATGCAGGCAGAAATCCCACTCTACACTACCTCCATGTCCTTGTTCAAACATAATAGGTTTTATAGTGGTATTGGCCATGAAAAGCTAAACAACATTGTTGTAAGTAGCAGTACTTCATACTACCTATGAAAGAGTGCATACAAAACATCTTCAGAGTTTAGGGAGGAATTGAGAATAGTGTTGGAATATAAACTAGGGAAGACTGGTAATCAAAAAAGCTATTGCATCGTATAATTGATAACCTAGAACCTATAAATTACCAGAAAGCATTATAATAATAAATACCTGGGGCAGAGCATACAGCACACATTTTAATTTCCTAGGAGTAGAATTTCTGTAACAAGAACAGAAATCATCATCTTGATCACTTTGCTATCATGTAATAGGTACCCACTGAGTAGCACCCTCTCTCCTGTTGATAGTGTCTAGCGTGATGATGTAGTTACAGTGAATGGGATGCTATTTCTTGTGGGCAAGGAACAGTGGCTTTCTGTATCATGTATGCCTTTAAAAATTCCTGATAGTACCGTTGTATGGTGCTTCCCCCTGTGTTGATGTTCACATTCCTCATATTCCTTTTAGAAATGTCCAGGAGTGCACATTCCCATTTTCTTTGGCAGTTTGATGGGAGTTGTTGTAGTAACAATCTAGCATCATAGGATCTGTATTGCTTGTTGAGCAAATCAGCTGCTTCAGCCTCCTGTGCTAAGAATACAGACTTCTAATCTGGAGTCCTACACATTTAAAGCTCAGGTTTTCCTTTAGGTTTCTTGTTCTTTCAGGTTTGTAAAAGGTTTGAAAAATTCTCAGAAATATGCTATTGTAGATGCAGTGACTAGAACGTTTACTGTATTTATTTACCTCTTTACTTATTTACTTTTTGCGTACTGTTTCCAAAAGTCATGAAACCCTGGGTCATGGATCCTACATCTTTTTGGAGGAGTGTATCTGACTTGTTGTGGTGCAGCCAGGTGGCTTTACCTTATAGTAAACGGTTCCCACTTGTAATCCTGGTCCAAATTCCTTCTTTTCCAAAGGGACTACAGCTGCAGGGAGGATAAGAGTTGTGTAAGTATCTTAGCATTGTGCTCTGGCAGATAAAGCCTGAGATTGATAGAGCCGTGATACCTAGTCCTGATAGCCAAATGTGTTTGTAGTGGTATAAATCTGCTCCTTGTTCTCTCTGCATCTATTTCCCTGTGTTGTATGGATCATAGTAACCAAGCAAAGGTGTCATCTGTGGCTGTTTGTATTGTGCTGCTGGCACACTGAGACTCACCACCATTGAAAGGATGTTTCCCAGATCTGTAATCCAAGTGGAGAATCATGCCCAGCAGCTGCACTGTTCCATTGACAGCTTTACCAAAGCAGCTGGATTCTGCTTGTGTAGTAGGTGTCTGGGCTGGAAGGAAAGATCCACCTTCCCCATCCCACACAGCATGGTCTAGTTAAATATGTGTGTGCCACAAATTCAGAGCCCCAATCTCCAGATCATCTCAGGGATCTGGCCATGTGTTGAAAGAGCTTGATTGTGCTTTAGTGGCTAGCACCTGAACAACTGTTTTGTAGGTTCATGGGGAGGCAAAAGGGGCTGTTTCAGCGGGGAAGTAAGTGGGAAGGTAAGCTTAGCGTTACAGAAAAGTTCAGCTTGATGTGACTTGTCTTAGTTTCTAGAAGGAGCCAGTACTTAAACTCAGAGGCTTAACCCAGCCACTACTATAATCACTCTCAAATTAGCATTGTATGATCTCTTTTGCAGAATGGTTCTAGGCAGATTTGGTGGTATTATTGTCAATTTACAGTGAATGTATATTATAGTTGTAGTTTGGCCCAGGCAGTCTTGGATTTGCAAGCTCTTTCATAAAAAGTCATTCAAGTCAGTGTCAGAAGCTGGCAGAAATAGTTGAGGGCTTGCTACCACTCAATTATCACACTCTGTCATAACAGGTAGAAGGCTTTCTCCCTATTAAATATGTCCTATTTTAATTTCATGTGCATAGTTAATGATTTTTAGTGTTCCGTTGCTTAAAAAAAAAAAGTTAAAAAGGCAGACAAGCTTAACA
This sequence comes from Mesitornis unicolor, assembly GCF_000695765.1. Classification (NCBI taxonomy): domain Eukaryota; kingdom Metazoa; phylum Chordata; class Aves; order Mesitornithiformes; family Mesitornithidae; genus Mesitornis; species Mesitornis unicolor. Next base: position 27,680 of record NW_010174229.1, on the reverse strand, counting down.
AACCAATCACAAATTCTCTGGGGACTTTGACCATGAAGAAAACATTACAAAGAAAGCACTTTGAATGAAATAATGATTACTTAGCAAATGCACAGACTACTCTCTATTACACAAGCAAGTTAGGTCCCTAATAATGGTTTGGTTGTTTCAGATCAGAAACATTGCAGCTGTATTCTAGCGAATGTGTCCAGTCTCTCAGTACCTTCCCCCCGCTTGTCAGACAGTGAATTTGTGTTCACAGCTGTTTGAAATTGACTCTCAAAACACAAGTATGTAGCTTGTAGGTAAGCCAGAGTTTTGGCCAGAAGTTATGATTAACATATTTTGAGGGTACAAGTATGAACAGTCAATGTAATTGGGGAGAAAAATGCATGTTATCAGAGACAGGTTCTTCTTCTAGTCTCAAGTGTCAGTCCATTGTGACTTGTGGGACTTTACATATGGTTTGAGCTGAAGGAAAACCCTTACTGGATGACACACCAAAGCTGCAGTTGACATTCAGAACAGAGAAAGCTACAAAGCAAAGGCAATTGGAACCTCACCAAATGCTACAAGAACAAACTGTGACATTTCCCCCCTCGCTTTTATTTGATTTAATGATTTGGCTTCAAGTCAAGTTTTGTTTCGATTGTTTATTTTCAGCTGAAGTGCGGTTTGTCCTCCTCCTTTTCTCCTTTCCATCCATTACACTACTTTCTGCATATGTCCTTGTTGAGCCATTTCTTTAATGGAAATTAGAGAAGAACACAGAATTGGTGGTCACTGGTGGTGGTGTCGAAACTACAAGGGCAATTTGTGGGGTATCCCAAAGTCCTGATCATTTAACCCAGAAGATTTACTAGACTCCTTGCTCCTGGCATCTGTGAGTTTTTGTTCTGGTGAGACCAGGTTGTACCCAGTTTATAAGGAGCATTTGGGTGCATAAAGGTCCAGATGTACTTAATTGGACCCTGATATATGATTAGGTTGTAGTCCTAGTGTTCACCCAGACTTGAGAACTGGGCAGTGCTCCTGGGCCCTGCAGGTCACACTCCCCCTTTGGGAATGGGCCCAGTGGGGTCAGTGTTTACCCTGTATCTTGTAGTCCTCTAAACTTGAGGTGGAACTGCAACACCTTCGCCCGAACTCCCACAGGGCTCCTTCCTACAGCCTTGGAGAAACCATGTCAGGTTCATGTGGGTTTGGAAAACTTTAGCTGCTGTTGTTTTGCTGTTCTTTCTGAAATGATTGGTAATCTATAAGAAAAGAATGAATAAATGTATAGGAGAAGTAGCTCAAAATGTTTTATCAACCAGTATTTTATGTATCAGTTCAAATAAAGTGTCAGGTATATTAAAAAAAAAGCACCAAACCAATCAACCTTCCCACTGAAGTATCTAAAGCATAGCATGTCTAGCAGGGTTTTGATCTAATAAAGGTTTTTTTACTTCTTTCTGTCTTCAGTTTTCATTACAGAAATGCAACTCCTGAATTTGAATGCATCATGCTCCACTTAAAACCTGCTGTACCCTTTCAACCTTGTAAAGATTCTGCTTTTGGTTTGGCTTTGTGCACTGCCCCAGGTGCTGGGAGCAGCTTGCCTCATGTTACTTAAATAAAAGAACATTATGAAGTAAATAGTGTCAGATATTGTTGCCCTTTGTAGGCTGTGTGAAATCCCTAGTTAAGAAAAAGATTAGCCAAAAATTTTAATATGTGGAAGTGATATGATGTGAATATGTGCTTGTGACACTGATCCCACCCACTGTAGGAAAATGAGACAAAATTGAGCTAGTGTTACTATGTTTTTCAGACTCCTTTTAGCCTGCAGCCTTTCTCCTTTTTCTCACAAACTGCTAGAATTTAATTTGGGTAGTTCAGCAAACCTACAGTCAGATGCAGAATTGATTTATAGATGCTGCTATTAAAAGCTGATTATATGCACATGAAACAAACTGTGGAGCACAATTAATTAGAATCCCTCCTTCAAAGACTATTCTGCAGAAGTGATTTTATAATTCAGTTCACACTGTATGTTTAGCTTTAGATGCACTTCAGAAACTCAAGAGCACACCCCTTGCTAAGACAAGTTATCCATTCCATTTAATAACTTTGTTTTTATTGTGGACTGGAAAACGTGTAATGAATGGCTTGTCCTGAACCATATTTGTATGTAGTCTTTTCACTCTGCAATTTAGTATACTGCTGGTGCTGTGTATAGAGGTTTTCCTGCTTACCTCCAGTAGCTTCTTCATGTCTGCTTCCAACACATCAGGTTTTTTTTTGTTTTGCAGTATAGCTGGATCAGTTGCCTGATACAGTTCTTCACGTTTGCATGAATGCAGTTGTCACCATAGGGGTGAGGAGAAGGAATTAAAGGCTTGTTGCATAGCAAAGGGTAGAACTGCCTCTTTCTGCAGCACGAGTTTAGACTGGTGGAAACGCCTTTGGAACTGCAGAATGCCTACTGTTGAAAGTTAGACTTACTGTCTTGGTCATAGTGAAGCATGACTGAAATAACATCATCTACACTTGACACCTCCAGGAGTCAGTTGTGTGGCTTTGTTGTTTGCTGCAAAGCGCAAACAAAAAAGCAGACAAAAGTCTGATCTGACTGCAGATTGTCTCTGAGAGGGGAAATGTGTCTCAGTTGTGATGGCTGTTGCAAGCACAGTGTGGAGGCAGCCACTATTTGTCCTCTGAGGGACTGCAGGTCTTATGGTCAGTGGTTTTCTTTGCCAAGTTTTCAGATTGCTTTGTGATGTTAGATCTTAAAAGACTTGGTTTTCTGTGCCTGTGGCCAGCTGATCACCTCATAACTAAATGTGGCACATGAAGGTTGACCACCACTACCTGTTTGTCTGTTTCCTTGTAAATCATTATCATTGCCAATCACAGTATGAGTTAATTCACCTTTCCAGCTCCCTTCCCCTAGTCTATTGTGTTGTTTTCAGTACTTTTGCTAGCTTGCATGTCTTAAGCCACCTGTGTGTTTGTTACCACAAGAGCATTATTTTTCCTTCTAAAGACATTTCTGTGCTATAATCTTAGACTTGAACAAGGAGTGGGACATGCTTTGAGTTTGAATTTTTGTTTCTTTCATTGTCACTTTGAATTTTGTTCTTCTATAAATTAAAAATGGAGTGTTGACATCATGGGTTTGTGAGGTGTTACAGTGTGGTCAAAGTAAACACATACGATATTCTAGGAAAGTAAACCAAATATACAGGTATCATGGCTAGAGACAAATTTCTCATTCAAAACAATAGTTCTCTCCTTATTTTTGCACTCTAATATCAAAAGATTTATGCCTTTTGGTTTTGTGTATTAGAAATGTTCACAGTATGAGGTTTTTATGTAACTATGGAGAAACCACAAATTATTATCTGAGATATACCAGTTTGATTTTTTCCAAGCTATTATGGAAGAAGTCCAGTTCCAGTAAAGTATTTTCCTTGGGTCTTAAAATGATTACTAGAAGCCCAATGTCAAGCACAAGCCTGAATCAGTATTTATTGAGCACAATGGGTGATCTGTCAAGCACGTACCGCTAGTGTTCAAAGGCAATTGGAATGAGGGATTTGCACTGTTGTGTTAGTGCAAAAAGAATGGATCTCATGGATCAAGGACCCTTTACTGGTCTGTCTTTAAGAAATCCACCTTGTACCTTCCCTGAGCAAAGGGTCCTGTGCTTCATCATAGTAATAATAATTCGAAAGACTGTGTAGCTGTTTGATACCGCAGGTATGAACTGACCTATTTGCAATATCAAAATGGAAGGGCCATGTGTTTCGACAGTTTAATACTCTAGCAGTTAATGTGATGATAATCTTAATATATAGGCTTCCAGCATGATCTAATCAGGTCTTGATACTTTTTTGTGCATATGAGAAGATAATCTAAGGCCATGATGAACGATTATAAGGTTTTATAGGTAAAAGGATGGAAAGCTCTCATTCAGCCTAGTGATCAGGTAATGATTCATAGGAGTGGCATGAGTAGACCTCATAAGAGGTTCCTCTCCTGCGGACGCAAAGGCAGCTCTGTGTTCCCCCTGCCTCTCTCAGCGCAGCAATGAGGACTGGGAGGGCTCTGGAGAGCTCCACATCACAGCAAGGGTTTTTTTCCTTGCTGAAACACAAACCATCTGTAGCACAGTGTTTGCATCCCAATAGCTCCAGTCAGAATAAAAGTGCATGTGGGAGGGGGAGATAATGATTTATGTGCAATTGGAACTGGCCTTGTGTAATGGTAGGGGTGTTATGCATATACGTTCTTTCATCAGTCACTAATGAGAATGTCATGGGAATTTGATAGAAGTTAATATTTATTTCCAATTGAAAAGTTGTGGATTTTATTTTTGTTTAATAAGCATTGTCTCCATGGACTATTTTCCACTTCCAGCATAGAACACTTATGATTTCCAGTGGTAGGACGTGATAGTAGTTAAAACAAGGAATGATGTAGAGGGATAAACCAGTGGGTAACTGGAACAGAGAGGCACCCCAGCATCTTGCAGGGTTCAGAGCTGTACAGGGAAAATCTGTGAGACAAATCTGTTGGAAACAATGGGAGCAGAAGAATAGCCAGGGAATTTTCTGCAAGTCTGCTATTTCCCACAATTCTGACATAACCTTCTCTTTTTTGTCTTGCTTGACGTTTTCCCCCCCTCAAACCTTCTTCCTGTCTCTTCCTGCTTCCATATTAACCCATAAATATAGTGTGTCCAACTCCATTATGCATCTATGGAAACTAGTAGTATCTGTTCAGTACCTTAATGCCTGTATAGATATCTGTGTGCTCACTCTTCAAATCAGAGTGAGACTCCAAACAAGACAGCAATGGGAGCTGTTTGGATGAAGGACCTGTGCAGCAGCTTCACTACCATGTTCATGTGGATATGTGTTTTGTCAGCCCTGTATAAATGGCAGGGAGCTGAGAGATGATGATGTGGAAATCATTTTCATAACCCTTTTTCTCTGCCCTTCCCTTTCCTCCTGACAACGCAGGCAATGTTTCAGGTGAGGGACAATCAGCCTAAATTAACATGGCTGAAAAAGCATAGGGTCTTCATGGTGTATATTCCATAGGCTTGGTTTCTATAATCTCATTATCTACTGAAGTCAAAGTGAAATATTTCTACCAAGGAAGTTTGAAAGAAGTACAAGAGGTTGTTGGAGGGACAAGAGTTTTTACAAAATAGTAACAATTATTAAGATGTAAGCAAGAAGATTTCCCACATTCCAATGGTCTCAGCTTGCTCTGGGTTTTGTTCTCCCACCTTTATTTAAAGTTGCACTGCACTGAGGCTTTTGAGGCTGCTAGCCCTTCAGGCAGGGAAGCTCTGCCCCTCAGGGCAGATGCTCTTTTGACTACGCAAACAAGCACAGAATTCTAGCTTGATGATACCTCATCAGATTATCTGTCATTAATCAAAATGATATTTCAGTGTAAACACAAAGTGTAAATGTGTTTCAGTGTAATCATGTAATGTGTTTGTAGGCACAAAACCAGACCCTGTAAATGCTCTAATGGTAATGAACCTACGGTAGAAAAGGATTTCGTCAGGGCTTTCTAAGCTGAAAAGCCCAGTTCCCCTCCATGGCAAACAGGGTTGGAGGATGTGCTTTGAGTCTTGGCATTGGACTCCATATGCTTTTAAGTGGCTGTGACATCTGTAATTTCTTGTATTCTTCTGTATCTTGGTAGGAAAGCCGCTGCTGAGAGATGCAGTGTGTGAGGATCCTGTGATCGTGATTTGAGAATATGTTCCTGGTGTGTCCTTCATCTGCTCCATCTCCTGGGAGTAGATTGTTTATATTGCTAGAAATTGTTAATGCAGTTAAACTATCTTCCAGCATGCAAACTTATGTCATTTCACTCTGTTAGTGTCCCTTGGCTAAAAATGAATGCTTTGATGTAATTGTATTTGAGTTGCTTTATGATTTATTAACAATTCCATTAAAATACCATAGAGTCTGCTACAGTGAGAGAGTTATGCAATCCACAGTAGAAAAACCATGAAGTTCCACAGAAAAGCTTTAAAGGATTTCTTTTCTCTTTTGTATTTCCCTTTGTAAAAAAAAAATTTAAAAAAAAATCAAATTAAGTCTGGTGTGACACTGTGCTGGAGCTTGGTTCTTCAGGGTTGTACAGGTTGTATTTATCCAACACATTAAAAAACATTCCTGGTCCATAAACCACAATAAACTGTTTGCTGTTAATAGAGTAGCATCTTTATAGGTACAACTTAAAGACTAAACCTGTTTTTCTGAACAGCAATGTAAGTTTACATGAGAGCTCAGCTTTGGCACTGCCAGAAGAAAATCACTGTTTCTATTGCAGTTAGCTCTCTGCTGCTGTTGCTGTCCCTGAATTAGTGTCCCTGAGTTGGAGCAGGATGGTCAAATTGCAATGACAAGAAGCTTCTGAATTGATTTAGTTCTTACACAGTTGATTACACAAGCTAATGAATTGATTTTGCACATTAAAATAGATATTATTTTTTTTGTAGTGTAATGTATTATGGAAAACCTTGGGAATAGTTTTCCTAGCATTTGACATCTTATTTTGTAAATTATATCTCGAGAGATGTTAAGGTTGAGCCTTTTTATTTTCTAGGCATGTTCCATGCAAATTTAACAGAAACATTGCTTCAGTCTTGGTTGTGCATTGGTTTTTAAAAGCAAAATCTTTACTTTGTCTGTGCAGTTACTCTATCAATTGTTCATGACCTCATGTGCAAGAGGCAGCAGCAACATCTGCACAGTTGCAGTATAGAGTGATTAATTAGCGACAATATAATAACTATTACTTAAAACTGAGTAAATTGTCCCTAAAGATAAACTGCTCTGGTTTGGGGTTTTTGTTTTCATTTTTATTTATTTAATTGTATGTAGCTATTAAGCATAACATTTTTGTGGAAGTCATTCAAAAGTTGCTCAAATTATGCTTCACAGCTTAGGCTTGTGTCCAGTGTTGTCACTCTGTGCTTCACTGCTACTGAGTCCATATTTTGAATGAGATATTGAAGGTACCATCTGGCCATCTGTGGAGAAAGTAAACGAGTTATGACCCTGTGCTAAAAACAACCCCCTCGCCCCAGAACAGAATAGGTATCCTAGAAAATCTGTTCTCTTTCATTGAAAAGGCTCCCATTGTGTGTAAAAGTTGGTGTTTGAAATAATTTGGTCTCTGCTTTTGCTTGCCTGTTCAGTTGTGGTACTTGGAAATCGCTTGTTATTTTGTAAGCTCTTTGAGTTGAGGATGTAAAGTAAAATCAGATTTTATACTAAACGTTTTTTCTGATATGTTTTTTTTTTCAGATACTTCAAGAAATGTCAAGGCATCTCCAGAAACAGCTGAAATATTTTTTCAGAAGTTAAGAAATAAAAATGAATTCACAATCCTGGTTACCTTAAAACAAGCCCATTTGAATTCAGGGGTTATTCTCTCTATTCATCATTTAGATCACAGGTAAATATTGCTATCTATATGCTAGCTAATGAAAGTATGTATTTATGTTGTCAAAAATTGAACATAAATTAGAGTGAAATTGTTGTCTAGCAGGTCATTTGCAAATATTTATAGTGTTTGGGTAGGCATATTGTGCAGATTCATAAAAAAATCACAAGTCCAAATCAGTCAAGGGAAAGTGGAACAGCTGCTACTTTTTAAATGTCTCTTGCCACGAAGGGCGTGAAAAGCCAGTTCTCTCTTGTCGTTCATAACCATAAGGACCAGATGCTCAGCTGGTGTAAAGCTGTCACATCAGTATAACTACAGTGATTCACAAAGCCTGGCCCTCTACGTCCACCTCTTCACTGGTTGGTTTTTAACTCTGCAAGAAGTTTTAAAAAAGCAGAAAAATCCTAGAGTTACAGGCTTATGCCTCCCATGAATTGCAGAGCACTTTACTCAAAATGTTACAAACCTCAAAAAACTAAACTGAATGACATAGAGTACTTAAAATTATTCCTTTGATAGGATAATGACTGCTAGAGAAATAAGATATTCTTTATATGTTTGTTTGAATAATGGCTATTAAATATAAGCACCCTATGATTCTGTGACAGAATAAAAATGAGTTCCAGAATGTGGACTTTCTAGGCAGTCGTTACCACAAGCAACAGATGATCTCTGTTTTAGGTTCATAGTCCTTTTTATTTTCCTGTGTACAATCCCATAATTCTTTCTCGATATTCTCACTACAAATTAGAAAAGAAAAGTTAAAGAGAGATGTTCAGGCAAAGCAAAATACTTGTTTCTTCTTCATGAGTGTACAAGTTTTCATAAGCAGGCATAATGTCAATTATTTTGTGCTAGAGGATAGTCCAGTTCTAGTTTTATTCTATTTCCCAGAGTCCCCGTCTTCTGCAATTCACCTATTAATAGAAAAAAAAAGCAACCAACAAACAACAAAACACTCAAGAAGATAAAAAGAGAGCACTCCCAAGGATCATTGTACCAAGTTTATAAAAGCATCTTTAACACCAAGGGGGTGTTTGAATGCCACCTGGATGATGTTTACTGATGTTATATCATAGAGGAGCCAAGGGTCTTCTCTGTTAACTCTTCTCTACTTCTCATGTGCTGCAGTGAGCAATGTGTAAGGGACAGAAGTGGGCAGCTGTGATTATGGAGTTTTGAACTCAGACTGTACCACCATATGTGCAGATCATCCCAGATGGGAAAGTTTATTCTGTCTCAAATGGGAGAGCAGGTCTGCAAGGCCAGCTGTGCCCTGACAAAGCTGGTTTCTACATTTGTAGGAAGAACATGGATTGGTTAGGCTACTGATAGGACCAGCACAACTATATCTGAAATTTCAAAATTAGAGATGAAACCTTCATGTGCCAAAATAGCTGCAGAGGTGGGCAAAGAGGTGACAATGTGAAACTCTCAGACTCTGGAAAAGAGAATAACCTCCTCTGAAAGGAGGCAATGTTTGTTAGAAAACTTCTCCTGGCCTTAGGAATGGGGTGAAGAAAGGGACATGTGATAAAAGATTAAATATATGTGTAGTGTATAACAGAGCAAAACTTGACAACATGGAGAGTTGCCATATGGGAGAAAACGCTGCCACTTAGTGAACACAGGGTGTGATAAAAGTACAAAAAATGTGTAACGAACTTTCAGTGTAAGGCTGCAGAAGGATTTGGTATATATCAGTTGGGAAAATAATTAATTATCGAAGTAAGTAGAGCTGGGCAAGTAGACCTGTTGTTGGTCTTATGCAAGCAAGGATGCATTAAATGGATTCTATCCAGCAAAGAAAACGAAAGGTTAAAGCAGTGCTGGTAATCAGATCGCATGGCCATTCAAACATAACGGTGCTTATCTCATTTGAATCTCTATGCCTTTATAAAACATGGTTGTTAAAGGGTGATAAACAGGACTCTGAAAATCCTATTATTTTATATTAGTATATTTTTAGGGATGGGTGATAAGATTTTTAACAATGTATTGATAACATTTATACTTTTTCAAGAAATTTCTCTCATACCTTAAATATTTGCAGGTTTTATTACTTTTTCATCATCTTCAGTTTATTTGCATATTGGAATCTGAACTGTCTAATGGCAATGGAAAGCATTTGTCGAGTTCTCTAGCTGAAATCAGAAAGTCTGCATTTGTGTGTAAGGTATTTTAACTGTCGATGCTGCAGATGCATAACTTAGTGGCATTGCTAAGCGGTTTTGAGGGCCTTTTTCTCTTAGCTGTGGAAACTTTTAGCACTCTTATTCTAACATTATAATGTTAGAGGTATGAAAAATTAAAATACCCAGTTTGTGCCTTGCTGAAAAAAACCTCCTACCACCATTTTAGACAACGTGAGCTCTTTCTCTTACTATATCCTCTTAAGTGATGCCTAGAATTTACATGTTTTCTATAGTGATGCAAGCTTTATGTTTGTTTGGCCAAGGCCAATGGTATCCTGAGGTGCATTAAGCAGAGTGTGGTCAGCAGGTTGAGGGAGGTTCTCCTCCTCCTCTACTCTGTGCTAGTGAGAGCACATCTGGAATACTGTGTCCAGTTCTGGGCTTCCTGGTTCCAGAAAGACAAAGGAACTACTGGAGAGAGTCCAGCAGAGGGCTACAAAGATGATGAATGGACTGGAGCATCTCCCATATGAGGAAAGGCTGAGAGAGCTGAGTCTCTTTAGACTGGAGGAGACTGAGAGGAGAGCTCATTATTATTGTAAATATCAAAAGGGTGGGCGTCAGGAGGATGGGACCAGACTCTTCTTGATTGTGCCCAGTGACAGGACAAGGGACAACAGATACAAACTGAACACAGGAAGTTCAAGCTGAACATGAGGAAAAACTTTTGTCTCCTCCTTTTCTGGAGATATTCAAAACCTGCCTGGATGTGATTCTGTGCAACCGGCTCTACGTGAACCTGCTTTAGCAGGGGGTTTGGACTAGATGGTTTTCATAGGTCCCTTCCAACACCTACCATTCTCTGATTATGCTTTTCTCTAGTATTTAACGTATTAAAATCTTTACAACTGATCTTAAAGTGAAAAAATCTGAAACCATACCTGTAACTATCCCTTTCTAGTTTGCTTGTATTCTTCCACAGAGATTGCTTTTTTCACCCCACTGATTAGAGCAGCTGAGGAGTTTGGGCAATGGTAGTTTTGGATGCAGCTTGGAAGTGATACTTTCAAGAAAACTCTTGTGGTGTCAGGGAATCCAAATTGCACATCACTAAGCATTCAGATGAGTTTCAGGCAGCTGAATGCTTATTTCTGGGCTATTTTACGTATGGCATATATCTAAAAGACAGAAGTTAAAATGCTTTCTTGAGAGCATCACCTTGACTACATAGGGTGTCCTGCCTAAAATGCATTGTGCCTTACAATAACAAAGTAAATATTTTGAAAGGTGTTAATGAAGTGATGCCTTAAGTCAGAGTGGAAGCACTGTTAAACACTGATTGCTGTGTGCTTGCTCTCAGACTCCAGTTTAAACTGTATTGTCTTCCTCATTTCACTTCTGAATTTCTCTCAGCTTCTTCTTGATGGGCGAATCAGCAGAGAAATGATTTTAATCTGTGATGGGGTGGTAATATATGTTAGATCTCACTATTCCATCATATATTTTCATTTAATTGACAACAGTGGAGTGATGTGATAAAGCTTTTCCTCCCTTCATGGTTAGCTGGCTTTATGCAACTAATGTTATATTCATATCTCTTGAGATACTGCATATTAGGGCCCTTAAAGGATGAAATCACTGGATTATAGTTTAACCATTCTTTCTGTCAGCCAGTGCTTTTTATATCCTGAAATGAAGCACTGAAATAAATAGAATATTATGGATA
>NW_010174229.1:7580-16342 GCF_000695765.1 Mesitornis unicolor | reverse complement strand
CACTTAATTGTGTATCTCTACTAATTTATTTAATTCTGCCTTACTTAGCATTTGTTCTCACAACTGTTGGTGTCTTGTGATTATCTGCTGTCAAATGGGTTGTACTGTACAGCAGCTTTGGACCTCTTTCCATGTCTAGGAGGAAATTATCTGCGACAATTTCTCTCTGTTACAAATTTAGCCGTACAAGAAGATAAATTGCCAGAGGTGAACTCCCGATGCATGAATTTTGTTCTGTCATTGGACCATCGTATTAAAATAGTGATGGAACTATATGTTCCCTGCTCTTGATGTATGAGTGTCTGTATTTCTGGACTGCAGTACGAAGTCCCCTCTCTGACACCACAAAATCTGCTGCAAACACATTACGCTGAGAAAAACTTCCAATATTTACCACTTAAGTCAATACTGTAGAGTTATGTGGGTTTTGTTTGAGGGGTGCTCTCCCCCTCCCCATCAATAACTTGCAGAGTAGACATTAGGTGAGAATAACATGGGATTAATTTTCAAGCATTAAAGCTGTATGTGAATGTTCCCTGTGCCCAAAGAAGCTGTAGTTTGTTTCTGCTTTTTAAACCACTCTGTACTATTCTTTGCTGAAAGAGTGGAGGGTAGTAATGTTCTGTATTTTGTTGTTGTTGTTGTTGTAAAGCTTAGTTGCTGTTTCTTACTATTCTGACAATAATTATGAAACATCTCAAATTTATTCATAACAATTAATTGCTTTTGAATTGACTTCCTCAAGCGATTTAAAACTCCTCTGGTGTCAGCCTTTGTTTCTTTTGAAGCAGTTTGCATGTTTCATCAAAGGTATATAAAAAATGGCATTTTCATTTATTCACTGGTTTTCTACTGCGCGAGAAGATTCTGTGGGACAAAGGGTTCTCTGTGTAGCCACTGACAGTTTGGCTGCACTCTTGACTCTGCCCCAACAGAGAAGGTTTGCTTGTTTCTGTTGGTTTGGGAGGTTGACTTCTATCACCAGGTGTACGATTGGAGGGAAATATTTGTAAAGCAGCAGTTTTGTGTTATACTCTAATTTAATGTCCTCATAACATTGAGAATGATCTGTTTCTTTAAGTGTTGGTTATAAGGAATGTTATGAAATTGATTGATGCTTTGTCACTATTGCCTCAGGGTTTTTTTGCTTCAATTTAGTTTATGCTTCATCACCAAAAAAAAATTTGCCAATAGTATGTAAATTCTTCCTCTAACTTTTGCTAAATCAAGTGAGGCCAGCCTGTCTGCTGATGTAAATCATTGCAGTGCCAAATAAGTTAGGGTGATTTGGTCAAGAACTTGTTACAAAAGGCTCATATTAGCCTGGATCCTGTAGTTTGAATTACATCTAGTGACAAGCCTACTTGAATAAGAGTCAAAAGATTTGTCTCTGCCTAGGACACTGAAAACCTCTACTGAAATAGTTGAAATGTGAGTTTTGACGCATATTGTTAGTCATCTACTGCTGTTTGAAAGAGTTTCTATTGACAAATAAATAACAAAGAAATCTGTATTCTGTCAGAGTAGGAAGCGGGACGAGTTAGGTTGAAACTGGCTTTTGCTTTTACTAATATATATATATTGGGAAGTTGTTTATTGTATTTGCAGGTCTCTTGCTCTCTGTGGAGAAACTTTGTCAAGAAAGGGAGTGAGAGGGATGGTTTATGCCATTTGTTTTTACAGTGTTTTATCTGAGAAAGTTTCTTCCCTTCTTGATTTTTTAGTAGAAGAAGATGCTTCAGACAGGCAAGATTGATATTAGTGGGGCTGTGTGATAGTGAGAACAAAATTGAAATAAATATACTGATGAATGGCATCAATGTGAAAAATGGGAGGAATGAGAGCAATTGCTTGAAGACAAGAATTGTGTTTCAAAAAGTATTTCCTGGTTTAGGAATTTAAATTCATATTCACAGCTTGAGCAGGGACATGATGGACAATGTGCCATAATACCAGGTTTGAACTTTTCCAAAACCAAGCCTTTTGGGAGAACAGCTCTTCTTGGAGTGCTTCAGGGAGCTTGGTGAGACCTCAGCTCTTGCTTTTAGCTCCTGCTGAGCCACAAGTGCTGTGGCAAGGCTGGCTGGGAGCCTCACTTGTCATCAGCAGTAACACAAGGGGGACCATGGTATTTTGCTCCTGTGATGACCAGAGAGTCTTGGATCACAGAGCTCAGCTCAGAAGAAGCTATGCAGACTCTAAAGGTGGAGAAGCTAAGATTTTGCCTCCCTCATTTAAGGGCATAGTTGAGCTCAACTTCTGGGAGGTAAGTGGAGAGATTTCTCTGCTGAGAGGCAAATTCTTGCCTTCAAAGCTAGCAAAGGCTTTGAGATCACAGCAGCCGCACCAAAATCAGATGAGGGGGCTGCAAGATGATAGAAACAATACCTTATTAACCTATTTTTCTCCCACATGCTTTAATAGTTTGAATCACGTACAGAGATTGAGGAAGATAGGGATTAAAAGGATTTGAGCTGCCTCACTTGTTTGTTTCCTAGCCTCCTCCTCCACATCAAGGCATCGCAACCTCACTCTCCTAGCTGCTACCTTGTGCTGTGGCTTCTTTCTGGCTAGAGAGAAGCTGCAGTGCTGTGCAGTAGCCAGGAGTGTTTGTGCAGGTGATAGTGTGAAAATGGTGTCTCTCTGCCCTTCTAGTCATCTGTTGCTTGGCTGTTCTCTCCCAGGAATATCCCAGTGTGAAGGGTGTTCCTTGATACATGTTCCAGCATGGGGCTCCATCTCCTGTGCACATCAGAAATTCACCTTCTGCCTTCCTAGCTGTCCTCCATAGCTGTCTGGTGTGATGAGTGGTGGTGTGCTGGAAGGAAGCTGAAGGGGTTGACCTTTTTTGTGGTGGAAGAAAATGAACAGCAGAAGAGATGTAAATGCCAGGATGATCAGTAGCTCACTGGCAGGGGTGCTTCATAGGCATTTTTCTCGCACCGTTAATCTCTTCTGTGCCTGTTTTGGAGCAGGAACTTGAACTTGGTTCTTTCCCATCTGAGCCAAGTGTCCTGAGGAGTGCCATTTTCTTTTTCTTTTTTTTTCTTTTTTTTTTTCTTCTTCTCCACCCCCAGTGCAGTAAAAAGCTTCATTGGCAGTGCCTGGCCAGGGCTGTGCTAGTAAACAGTGCCCAGGCTGGAGCACTGGTCTGCTTCTGTCTATTGTGCATAATTGTCAGCATCCTCCTTGGCATGCTTTTGTCTTCTTCAATTAGCACCCTTGCAGACGATACCAGGGCATGGTCTGTGGGGCAGCATTGGCCAGAGACTGTTCCCAACAGGCAGTGTGGAAAAAATCCCCACCCATTTCAGGGAAAACGTGGGAGAGAGTGCCCATATGGATGTGAATTGTAGTGGAGAACCACTGTTAATATTTGTCTTCAGGGCCAGGGAATGGGCCTTGCTGGCTTTATTTTTTAGCATAGGCATGAGACTTGACATCAGCTTACTGAAATTAGGTTGCTCTTGTACCTGACTTAGTCTTTTTGATTGGATTCTACCTGATGGGAGAGCCTTATCAGGTTGACCTGAGAGACTGGTTTTACTGTTCTGTTGTTTGTGCACTCTGTTTTGATATGGGAAATACCTTCTTCTGGTTTCAACTTCAGTTGGAGTCTCTCCTTTCAGATAGGTAATAACTGTGGCATTAAAGAGTATTTGGGAAAGTCTTTCAGATTTGTTGTCTCTGTCTCTCATTTTAACAAGCATTTCATTCTGGACCCTGTAAGCCTTGCTGCGAGAACGTTTGTTTCTATCAAAAGATTTGGTTTTAATGAATGGATCAGTGTTTTGGAACAAAAATATCCTATGTCAGAAAATTCTTGTCTTTCTCTAAAACTCTATTCAGCAAAAGAAAGGAAAAGAAACTGAACTGGTGTCTTTCCTGCCCACTGTACACTTGCACAAAGTGCTACCAGCTTATCCAGAAAAGTAAAGATCATTTTTAAAAAAAAATTATCACTTCTTAGCAAAACCTCGAGACATCTTTTGCATAGGTAGAGCACTAGACTGGCAGGGAAAAGGGCAAGGCCAGTAAGGCCAAGTGGTAGTGTGAGTTGTGGGGACTAGGTTTTTGCAGGTATAGTGCAGTTGCCACTTGCATTTAGAATCCGTCTGGGGATATTTTGATGCCATAGTGTTCTAGGAGATACACCATGGACTAAAAAACTCTTAGTTAATGTTTCAGAACACTTTAATTGTTACTTCTAAATAGAAAAATAAGACTCATACTCATGACTGCCCAGTCATCAAATAATGGAAAAGAGCAAATAGTTTTCAAAGCATTGTTGAATGTGGTCTCCCCTGCTCTGGTCTGTCCAGCCTGAAGAGCAGATCCTGCTCAGGCTCCTGCAGACCTCATGTCCTTCTCCAGGATGGATGGCAGCAGCTCCACAGTTGAGCAGATCTGCTGACTCTGAACTCTTACCCAGCAGTTACAATAGATCAGTGCTGGGCATCAGAGAGAACATCGCTGTTTTCTGTCTCAGATTCCTCTGGGGCATTTGAGACAAATTTCCTCTTCTGAAGATAGGCTTAGCCTTAGTCAGTACCTAAGGGATCACTGTCTGGCTGGTTTCCAAGCAGAGCGGCTGATCACAGTGGCCTTGGCTGTTGCCTTTGCAGTGATTGTGCATGCATGGAGTGATCTATGGAGATGTAACAACCTCTTTTTTTCAGGTTGGCATTTTCTTCTCTGTATGTCAAACATAGTAAACCTAAGCACGTATCATCTCCCTATGAAGTTAAATCCATTTGACCCAAAGTGTGTGTGGTTTTTGGGGGGTTAAAATCAAGCATGCCAGTATTGATTAAAGAACTACAGAGATCATGGATGTCAGTAAAAGGAGAATCAAGTTCTGTGGTACTGTGTTGCTCATTGTGGTTTAGCTTTTACTTAGAGCCGTTTTTCTCTCACAGCATAGACAAGCGCCTTGGAGCTGATGGGAGAAGCAGCAGTGACATTAGTAATGGGAATTCTTTGGCTGACACTCTCCCTGAGATGGGTGGCCTGGGCTAATGTGGGCAAGAAACCAGTGATTCAATTGATGAGGTTCCCCTGAAACTTTTCAATAATGACGTTTCTTGGTTGAAAGACTGTGGTACGATTGTTTCCTTTGGGAATAAGTCCTTTAGGACCCAGGATCACCCTCTTTTCTCTTTTAAAAGTTGAGTAATCCTGAGTGTACAGAGAAGCATAGTGCTTTTTTTGTCACTGTAAATTATTTTTTAAAATCCAGGTGTATTTTTTAATGCTTAGCTTACTTCCTCAAAGACTCTTCCAAACCTTTGGGCAGCACATACCCAAATGTTACAGCCTCACAGATGCTATGAGAAGCCACACTGCAGACTTTGCATTTCCGACCATATCTGTTTGTCAGTGCTGAGGCTTGTCCCGTCTTCTGAAGATCTCAAGACTAAGCCAGAGCCATTTAAGTCCAGGCAGTTAAGCAAATCTAGAAAAGTGGAATAGCAAGCACAATATTTTGTATAAAATGAAGTTAAAATTATTCACTTTCGCTCCCCTGTGTCTCAGTGTCATGACGTTAGTTGAAGCTGAAGGCAATATTGTTCTGGCTGTCATTCCACTTGGTTTTCTAACTGCTTTTTGCTGCTATCTCTACAAATAATTAGTGAACCATAAATTGTTCTTCCAATAATTACCCTAATAGCTATTATTTTCTTTCTCATTTTAATGCATGTTTTCTGTAACAATCATCAAGCCTTTAGAAGGTAGATGTATTTGTTAGTTTACGAAATGGAAGAACAAAAGAGATTGCCTGTGGATCTCAAAACAGCACACTAATCACAGTTAAAACAAAAGCCTCATAATTTTTGCACAGCTTTGTGTGGGAAGATTTCCTTGCTTATTGCAGCGTCACCAAATGTTAGCATCCTCTCTCAGCAGTTAATTCCTGAAATTTTTACAGCAATGTCTTCTTTTTATTGGGAAATCCATGTTTCATTCTCAGGGATTTCATTATCTCACCTGCATAAGGGGCAACATGAGTGGTCATTTTATGCCTTCTCTAGTAGTCTGCTGTTGTAGTTTGTTCCCTGTCTGACTGCTTCTCTGTGTGCATGCTTCAGCTCTGCCATTGACTTTGAAGAAAGTAGGAGGTAGCCGTTAGTTCTACCAGAAGATAATGTTTCAACACATCTATGCCTTTCTTTTTCCAGATTCTATCTGCACCTGGGTGGAGACAATTAAAAAGTTGCTGGAGTAGTCCACTTCCATAATGTTCCCCTTCTCTATTAGGTTGAGAGTGACCTTATTTTTATCCTTGAAGCTTGGGTTATGAAGGAGGTTATTAAGTTGACTGATGTCCTGCCACTATTGTCCAATTTTTTTCCAGTCAGACCTTCAATTAGTTCACGTTTCTTGCCAATGCAAAAATTATTTTTGGGCCATGAGGAGGTAAATTATCTCAGATTATAAAATTTATTGCTGACTCTAGTTAACTGCTTTGCTAACACTAGGGAGGAAGGAGGAATTGCCCTTTGCCAGTTTTGCAAAAGGCTCGTTGTTTTTGTGCTGTTGCTATGTATGTTCCACTGGAAAACACCCTGAAGGAGGGAGAATTGTGCAGTGAGCCCAGCCTCCTCCTAGGGAAAATAACTGTACAAGATGCTTTTGATTTGGTCTCATCTTCTTGAAATCTGCAATCATTGTCTTGTCTGTTCTTTAATATAGATAAGCCTGTTAAAGTAAATGACGTCGCCCTAAAACATGTGTGCACTCAGATTACAAACCACTGTCAAGCCTGATTGTGGATGTAGCAGCAAAAATAGACAAAAGTGAATTGTCCATTCTCCTAGTTGTCCATCTCACCACATACTATGTTATTTTCCTTACTCTTTAGCCGTAGGTTGCATATGATTATTAGAGAATCTCCATTTCTGTTTTTCTTTCCTGTTTTAAAAGCATTTTAGAGGGGGACTTTAAAATGAGAAACTTAGTACTTAAAAGACAAATAGTTTGTCAAGCTTGTTCCCAAAAGAGGTCCAGTATGCAAGAAATAGGCTTGTCTGACTAAGTACCAAGTTTGGTTATGGAGCACTTTTTAAATTGATCTGCTGGAATTTCAGCAGCAAGGCTTGTGTTTGCAATCTGCAAATCGGGTGTGTGGTGCACTTATCTTGGTACAGCTGCAATACTGGTTTTTTACCATGTGCACATATGCATACATATACATACATGTGTGTGTATATATATACACACCATAAATGCACATATTTATTTAACAAAGCAAAGATGTACATGTATTTAAATTGTTCTGAAGAGTTGCACTTCTTGATTTTGTATTTGGAGAAATGTAGTTACAAAAAATGGAAGGCGGTGTTAGCAGTACATCTGAAAGCAAACAAAGCAGTGTTCACTCTCAGTTCTTGCTTACTGCCCTGGTTGGTGATGGTTAATGATGTTCCTATTGCAAAACTTGGTGTTGTCTTTTGTGCATTCATGCCGTCTGAGTATCCTTACTGTGCTTTCAGGATATGAGGCAATTATTTGTAATAGGGTAATTATATTTCCAATCAGATCATGTTATGGAAACAGTGTTGCTAGAGGGAAAAAATATTTGGCCTGGGATCTTGTGTTCCTACATGAAATTTGGAACTTGCTGTTATGTGTTTTTGAGAAGAAGGATGCAGTACAATTCTGAGAAGTGTTTGCTCTCATCTTTGTATCTCCTCACTTGTCTTGCCCTCTCTTTTAAATAGTTCCTGCATGATAATGAGAAGTTGTGTTATGTAAAATGTTGCTGTGCTGATAAGAATGGTTTGTGACATGATGATGCATTTATGGTCCAGGTACCTGGAGCTGGAAAGCAGCGGTCATCGAAATGAAATCAGGTTGCATTATCGTTCAGGCAGTCATCGCTCCCACACAGAAGTATTCCCATACATTTTGGCAGATGATAAATGGCACAGACTTTCCTTAGCAATCAGTGCCTCTCACTTGATTTTACATGTGGACTGCAATAAGTAAGTAAAGAGCATTGTTTTATAAGAAATTGTCACATTTGGAACATTTCAGGTCAGTGTAAATGAAATAACAACTTGGGACTTTATTTTTTTCCTGCCTTTTCAGAATTTATGAAAGAGTTGTAGAGAAACCCTTCATGGACTTACCTTCAGGTACAACCTTTTGGCTGGGACAGAGGAATAGTGCACATGGTTACTTTAAGGTATGCATTCCCTGAAAGGAAAAGAGTGAACCTAAATAAAAAATTAAGGGATTGGCATATCTTTCATATGCAGAGAGGCTGAGAGATCTGGGATTGTTCAGCCTGGAGAAGAGAAGGCTCAGGGGAGATCTTATCAATGTGTATAAAAACCTGGATGGAAGGGAATGAAGACGAGGGATCCATACTCTTCTCAGTAGTGCCCACTGATAGGTCAGAAAGCAATGGGGAAAAACTGAAACACCTAAAATTCTGTATGTATATAAGTAAATAGTTCTATTGTGAGGCCGGTCAGAGTAAGGCTACGGTGAAGGTATTCAAAAGCCACCTGGGCAACCTACTGTAGCTGTTCCTGCTTTATCAGGGTAAAGATGATCTTAGGAGGTCTCTTCCAACCTCGATCAGTCTGTGCTTCTGTAATCAAAACAGTGTTGTTAGTGCTGTGGTGTATATCAGCATATATGCTGTGTATATCAGCATATCTGACGCAGTGAGCTGTGCTTCCATCACACTGGACTTCACTAAATAAAGTTAGAGCCAGGTGCATAGGGTTCAGTGTCACCGTGTGACACAACCA
>NW_010174229.1:0-7549 GCF_000695765.1 Mesitornis unicolor | reverse complement strand
TAGGGAAAGGCAAATGATGAAGTGCAACAGAATTACAGGAAATAAATATTGAGATCATTGTCTGTTTTGTAGCTAGATACTTTTTTGTGTGTGTCATAAAACACTAGTCTAGGGAGCTACAATTTCATTGCCTCTGTAGGATTTTTCTCAATATCTTCTCAGCTCAGAAATGAATGAGATGACTGGCATCAATGAAGAGAATGATTTTTCCCTCAGAGGAAGAATATTTGTACGTGGTTTTTTGCTTACTGCTTCTGCTTTATATAGCAAGCTTTATATACTGCTTCTGTATATATAGCAAGCACCTGGTGTACAGCGAGATTGAAGAAGTGGATGCTATGTTGAACTCGAGTGTAAATTTTGATTCCTCTAAGTCCATTAGATAGCACTCACTGGTCACAGCAGCTGTCTGTGGTCTGGCCTTGATCTTCTCTGGAGCTGTTTTTAACAGATGATGGCATCCCTGTGGATGCCGTCCACACTGTAGTCCCATTTTCCTCCCTGTGAGCATCTTTTAACTTGAACTGCAAAACAGAATCTATGATGTTGATCTCAGACCCAATCACTTCTTAAAATATGACCTTCTAAAACTTTTTTTTTTCAGTGAAAAACACTTTGTGGTTTTCATAGCAAGTTCTGTGCTTTTGAGCTAAATCCAGTTTTTGGGTATTGAAATACTGTTTACTATACTTAAATGCTAATTTATATCCTTGCTGTTTATGAAGTTCGGAGGTCCAGTGGGGCACTCAGATTTGAAAACTGAAGCATGACATTGTTTTTATTTTTCATTTCAGTATGTGTTTCCTTTTCCTCCAAAAGACTAAGAGGATATGTGCTGAACAGGCTGCAAAATTGGATTTCTGGCTTAAATAAACTGTTCACTTCAAAAATAAATTTAGAAAATATCAATGCATTGCTTAAACAGATCTCAGATACACTTCATTTATTTTACATGCTTATAATTAGTACTTTTTAAATATTATTTTAAATTTTTTGTACCTTCTCAGTTTTTGAATTGATTATATTCTTTTTGCCAAATCATAGTCACTGTGAAGAAGCTCATTAGGTCTAGAAAAAGAAATAGTCCTGTAGTGAACTGTATTTATTTTTTGTTTCTTTCTTTTTAAAAAAGACAGTTCAAGAAAACACATAGAGAATTTTTGCTGCAGTTACAAATACAAACCAGTTTAACAGAAGTACAGAAATGGAGAGCTGTTAAAAGAGCATTAATATGGTCAAAATACACTGTGCTAAATGATTTCTCCAGCAGAATATAGTGCCAATGGTCAAACTGTGTATGAAAATGTTGTACAGGTTTGTCAGTTTAGAAGATGAAGACTTTCAATGTTTCTTAGTGTTTTGAAGAGCCTATATTTTTAGATGCTCACTGTGAGACAGCTCCTACTGATCTGATTTTTAGAGGTCCAGGTGCTTAGCTCTTTCAAAAAATCAGTCTGCTCTGAGTAGATAAAATGGATTGTCCAGCGAGGTAAAGGTACTCAAAATCATTTCACTCTGAGAAAGATTTGATTTGGTTGTATTTGAGTTTGGACCTAATACCACTGCAGCAAGCCAGTGTGCCAGTAGGCATATTCACACTGGGATATATTTGTACTTGTTTCACTTCAAAGTCTGAAGTTTGAGAGCTCAGTTCTGGCTATCTGATTCCTAGTACTGTGTAACTGCTCTCAGTACCTAGCATCCAGTGATGTGTTAATCTGAACCACCAGGTTCTTTAGGAGCCTGTGCAAAGCCTCTCATGTACTGTCAGGAGGTCCTGGTTTGCGAGCCCAAGTGGGCTAGATGTCACCCTCCCTGTTGCTTCTTTAGGAGAATGAGAAGGAACTTGAATTCCTGGTGAGTGGCAGAGTCAGCTCATATCACAACTGGTGTATGGTGAATAAAGCTCCTGAATGGGTTGAGCTCTGACATTCCTCCTTTTCATGAAAATACTGTAACTTGAGTTGACATGGGTTTGAAGTTAATGGTAATGAGGAAGGAAAGGAGGAGAAATTAATACGATGAGCTTTTTGGTGTGCTCTTTGAAGAGATCTTTGCTACTGACTTCCAGAACATGAGCTGTGGGAGGTCCTGATGTGGACCCCTGTCTCAGACGTGACTGTGTTTTTGACTATTAGCTAATCAGGACATGGTTTAGTGAGCATGGTGGTGTTAGGTTGGACTTGATGATCTTAAAGGTCTCTTCCAACCTTAAGGATTCTGTGAATCACTGCAGCTCCTAGCGTAGCATTGGGAGTGTCCAGTTGCCCTAGATTGTAGCTTTGTTGTTAAGGGAGAAAGGTAGGCATAGTACTTAAGTACCCTCTTAGCTGCCCTCCAGTGACACCTGCTCTTCTCTGTAGGTCGCTTAGGTTGCTAAGTTACCCCACATCATCCACTTGAGGTCAAAATTCTGGTTCTTGGCTTTGCAAAGTCTGTAATGAATGCCCTATGTATGTGGAAGAAGAATGTGGACTTCTGCATTTAATTTGCATTGTGCTCCTAGTGTCACGACACATTCTCTTCCTAAGCATGCAGAAGCATGTTGTAATTATTTTGCTTTTCCTCCTAAGAAAGAGATTTGGAGATGCAGGGAGAGAGTCATGTATGAAAAGGACATCTGGAGCGAATATGATAGGATGGCTCACTTTGAAATTGCTATTTGGCCTTTGCTTTTGGAGAGCAGCAGAATGGCTACCGACTATATCTTAATGACTGAGGATGCATGTAAATTCTGCCTGCAAGCATGGGTTCTGTTCTTCTGGGTGAAACTGTCCCTTTCCAGCTGTCATAGTTGAATTTCACGCAAAGCTTCCCCTTCCCTAAGTTCTTGCCAACTCGCACCTTGGCAGCTGTGTAACAGGTGTGTAGTTTCTTAGTGTCCTGCATGCTTTAAGGAAAGATCCCCACTGAAATCATAAAGGGTTTGCATGAATGTGTTTTTCTTGACTCAAGTTTCTTTAATCTTCACTTATATTTGACAGTTGTAGCTTAGTGAAAAATTTGCATTTTATTTAAGAGTGTTTCAAAGTAAATGAAACTGCAACTGTTTTTCAAATTACTTTTAAAGATAATTTTCAAGCTTTTCTGCAATGGCTAACAAAATAACAATGAATTCAAAACAACTAAATTATTGCCACATAATTACATCTTAACATTTAATCTTATGTCTTTAAAATTATTCAGTATGTCTGTATTTGTACATCTATCTATTTTACTTTCTCTTTATTCTTCTATCATTGCATTGGGTCCAGGCAAGAAGCTGTATATTCATAAGTTTGTTTTTATTTTTATCAGGCAGTTTTTCTGGGTGGGCTTTAATGTTTTACATGGTGAATGGAAATTACAATTTTGACAGGTAAAAATAATGTATCCTTTCTTTTTCTCTTCACTGACACACAGGGCATAATGCAGGATGTGCAATTACTTGTCATGCCTCAAGGATTTATTTCTCAATGCCCAGATCTTAATCGCAGTAAGTCTATTAATCCTTACACCATAAAATGAAAGGTGTGCTTTGTACCTACTTTCTGTCCTGCAAGCTTTCTTAAAACCTTGAGTTTCAGTGTATTGATTGTAATCTTTAAAATGATTGAACCTATTGTGAGTATGTGGGAGTTTTTAAATTAATATACATATTTTGTTATTCTAGCATGCCCAACTTGTAATGACTTCCATGGACTTGTGCAGAAAATTATGGAACTGCAAGATATTTTAGCCAAAACATCAGCTAAGGTAATGTTTACTAGGAGGCATGGCATGGGAGAAATGAGGATTCTAATGCTTTAATTGCTGTCTTTTTAGATTATTTTTGGATACGTAGGGGTGTGCACATGAGTATGTGCAGAACAACTCTGCATGGGACGTTTAAATGTTTTTATTTGTATATCTGTGCCTAGCTTCTGTACATACAAATTCTCAGTTCAGAAAGCTTTCTTGTGTTTCAAGGGTTTCATAGAATCATATCTCTTAATGGGACACAGAATCCAAATCCCTGAGAAAGAAAAGGGCTTATAGATATTCAAGCTCTATCTATTAGGCTAACAAGTCAACAAACCTAGGATGAAAAAGGTTACTGTGCTTCTAGCATTTATTGCAGCAAGAGTTTCTGGTCCAAGACTTTTCTAGACCTGAGCTGCCAAAGTCATGTTCAGACAAAATATATGCAAGACAAAGAATTAAGAATAAAACCAGCATTTTTTCCTTATGTTTTTGTTTTCCATAGAATATCACACAAAAACCATTCATGTCTGCTAGTGAACATAGACTGGTTTTAAATGTCAGTTCTTTAGTTGCTGTTACCTGTCTGATTTGATACATAAATGTTAAAAATGCCTTGGTTGAAGTGGAGGAGCAATTGCTAACATCTTGGTTTTGAGCTTTACCACCTATTTTGCCTCTCTACCCAGATTCAGGTCTTTTATGCATAACCTATTATCTGCAAGTAGTTTATGCAGAGCAAGTTTCTTGGTCAGTTCACATATGCAAAGATGAAAAATCAGGGGCCCTACCCATCTTGACATACTCACTTTGTTTCATGATGTCTCTGATGTTAAAAACTAAATGCATTGTGTCTTGGTTTTGAATTTCTCTCTGAATGACTGATAGTTTCATCATAATGTATTTAACATATTATCTTGGACTGCTTTTTTATTTATGCATTCTCATCTGCATGCTTGACGATAAGGGGAACAGTTTTAATCATGTTTATACTAATTTGAAAACCACTCACAAATTCAGAACTTTTTTGTGAACTGTAAACACAGTTATCCCAAGCTGAGCAGAGGATGAACAAGTTGGATCAGTGCTACTGTGAAAGGACGTGCACAATGAAAGGCATGACTTACAGAGAGTTTGAATCCTGGACAGATGGCTGCAAGAACTGCACTTGCATGGTATGACTACAGCTTGAGTAGACACTCAGGGGCTTGAGTGCTTCCTTCCTCTGATTACAGTCTTATTGAGGCAAATAATGAGAACTTCCAGCTGTATGCTAGGTAGTAACAACAAAATGCTAGAAAACTTGTTCTAAATTGAAGGAATAGTATTAATAAATACATTTTCCTACTGTTTCAGCAGTGCCAGTGTGTGCAGCTCTCCTATATTTCATGTCACCAAAGGCAAATGCTATGCAATATACTCAGCAGTCATGTT
This sequence comes from Mesitornis unicolor, assembly GCF_000695765.1. Lineage (NCBI taxonomy): Eukaryota > Metazoa > Chordata > Aves > Mesitornithiformes > Mesitornithidae > Mesitornis > Mesitornis unicolor. The sequence continues at coordinate 2,395 of NW_010174229.1, read as the reverse complement.
ATTCCTGTGCACTGAGTTGCAAACAGTTTCTCTGGATAATCAGTTCTCTGCTTTTTATCACTATAAACACAGCCTTTTTCTTAGCAAATGATTTAATAGATCCCCTGTGCCTGATTCCCTTTAGTTGCCTTTGGTTACACTTCAATAAGTAATAAAGTATAAAATGTCAGGGTCATATTCCTGCTCTGTTATATCACAAAAGAAAAAGATTTGTTATGCGGATGGAAGATTCTCAAATGTATTACAACTCCAGAAGCATTTGCAAGTATCCTTTCAGGTACCAAATCATGGCATCTTTGTTATTGCCCATTCATTTAAAACACATTAATTCCATTTAAACTCATTAAACACTTAATTCAAAGGCCATTGGAAACTGGTGAAAAAGTCTGTTGTTGTCTGTGCCACACCTTAGATTGATTTGCTGCTATCTATAATTTGCCAAATCATTCTCCTTAAACTTAGTATGACTTTGATCCTTATATACCTGGAGGGATGCTAGTTTTGCTTTTAGAGTTTTGTGCTTGATGAGAAGAAGACTTAGGCCATGATATCAAATATGGTCAGCAGCTATTTAAATTGCTTTGAATTTAGCGTTAAATGCATTCTGTATTTTTGTCTCAGGTTTTTCTTGCAGCTATGTTATAATACCTTTTAGAAGTGTTTTTTCTCTTATGTAAAAATCAGAAGGCAGAGTATTGTTCTGTGTGGTTTTTATTTCACGCTAATCTGTCAGTTTGCTGCTGATTGGCAGAATGTTTTACCTCCAAATAGATCTGCCTCTAAAAATAGTTTGATCATTATCATCTCAAAGAACACATCATACAAGTCTAAAATATTGCATGGATGATATTCTAAAGGTATAGTTTCTGTTCTAGTTATTAAAAGAGCCATGTTAAAATGTCTTTTTGGGTATTGTTAAAGAGTTCATTGCATTTAAAAATAGACTTTAAGTTCTTGTGTTTGAGAACATCTCTGCTCTTCCTAAAAATAACTACCAGATAAGCACGTTTTATTCTTCTAGAACGGTACTGTGCAGTGTGAGGCTTTGGTTTGCCCCATCTTTGACTGCCCGCTTAACTCTGCCTTGACGTATGTGGATGACAAATGCTGCAAAGAATGTCAATGTAAGTTTTACTTCTAATGAATATTTTGAAATCTGTCGAGAAAATGAACCTTCCTGTAAACATGTCAATGAAACTGCTGGTCAGGGAATGAAATATTTGGATTAAGGAATGAGGGAATTTAGACTTCACTGAAATACTTTGAGAAATTGATAACCAGAACAATTTCATTTTTCAGTTGCAGGTATTTTTTTAATTTTAGTTACGCATTTGGTTTTTTTTTAAACATAGCTTTTTCATATCAATATTTATGAAGAAAAAGTAATTTTAAAAACTTTCTGCAGACTTCCATAGTCTGTCTTTTAGACCAAACTGGTAAAAATTTATAAAGAATTACCTTGTATTTATTTTGACCAATGTTTCTAACTTGCACCTCTATTGCAAGAAGAATGTACTTTCAACCTTATGTTGTAGTACTGAAAATGGAGGCTCAGATTTATGAGAAAACTCATAGTAGACTCAAGAGACAGCAAAAACCAGACACGTAGAAATGTTCTTTCACAAAAGGTCAGACGGAATTACACAGGTAACTGGATAGAGTTAATTTAATATTGTCATTTAAGATAGGTGATTAGCTTTTGGTTTTATAGCGTTTTGGTTTTGCTGCAAGTAGGGCCAGAGAAGTGGAATTTTACGTTAATCACTATCTAGATGGACTATAATATTTCAGATAGATTATGGATATATATGACATATGTGAGAGTTGTTTATTTTAGGCTACGGTGGAATTCATTCTTGAAATTGAGCATGAGATGCACATATTTTATTCTGTAAATGTTGTGACTTTTCTGTGTGGTTTCATCACTCTTCTGCTGCTGTATAAAACTTCTTACAGAGTACAGAGAAATACATAACTGGTTAAAATGATATGTTGTAAGATAAAACTCAGGAAGACGTTTTGTACTTCATTAATCTTGCTCCCACAGGAGTTTATTAATGTTTAATTGTGTTAGAAGTTACACAAACCATCCCATTTTATGAAACCTTATTAACTTACTCAAGTAGATTAATTCTAATAGAGAGGAAATAAGAATACAAATACTTTTTGTTTTTAACCAGCTTCACAGAATTTCCATGCATATTAGATGGCTCAGGGAACTAGTAATTCAGGTATGTGAGACGTGTATGGAGTTGAAGTCTGTTTGAATTTTTGACCATGTTAGCAGAGTTTTTCAACCTGATCCCGTGAAGTATGTTTTTGTAATGTACCATCTGTGGATTGAGTTGGGAATTCTCCCTCTGGATCACACAGAATCACAGAACATTAGGGATTG
>NW_010174228.1:34359-55821 GCF_000695765.1 Mesitornis unicolor | reverse complement strand
GGATGAGCTTTTGAGGTCCCTTCCAATCCTTCATGTTCTGTGATTTTGTGATTCTGTGAAAACTGACTGTTGAGCTGCAGCCAGGATTCTGATTGCTGATGGGATCACCAAGGCAGAGGAGGAAAAGAGGTGAAAAAGGGGTGTTCTACAGAGTTACCCAACAGAAATGACTATAGGGATGGAGTTTTTACACACACACTGAGAGAGCTCCTGGTTGAAATACTGGCTTGAGTGGAAGTAAATATTTCTGAGCAAGAAAATCTTCCTGTCTTAGGGGAATTTACAACGAGACTTCTGCACTGTAATCGGGTTATTAACGTGCAGTGCATCCTGACACATCAAAGAGACTTATGTGTCTGAATGCATCTTATTGGAAAGCAAAGCCATTTTGAGGAAAACTCAACAGGGAAATTCTTCAAAAGGGGGAATGTAACCCCTGGTCAGCCTGTCACAAAGCAGGCGAGTGCATTACAGCTTTTCCAGTGGAGTCTGGAGCTCAAGTTTTAAGACTTTCATTTCTCGTCTGATTCAATCCCCAGCAGTGCTATCACAAGAGGATAAGTCTGTAATATTAATGATGTCTCCTTAAAATTACTCTTTTCTTTTTTCCCTTTTTAGGAGTGAATTGTGTTAGTTATCTTGGGATGGCCTGCATGGGGCCCACCAGCAGCTGCCCTGAGCGGCCTGCAGCCATCCTGAGATGAAAGCTGGCCCTCACAGTTGCCCACCTCTTGCAGGGTTTTCCACAAGTTATTTAATAGATCTCAAATGCAAGCACTTTCTTTTCATTAAAAGCTTCTTACATGCTAGGTAGACAAATGGTTTCTTGTGCAGCTATGAACTGATGGGGAACGCTTTCCTGGGGGAGCTTGGGAAGTTGGGTGCCAGTGTCTTGCAACAAATGACTTTACGATGACTGGAGTGGAGAATTGGGAATATCTCACTTCAAGAATGGCCTTATGGTCTTTAGGATAGAAAAGATGGGACTATAGTCCCTGTGTGCTGGAGTGGTGTGGTAGTTTTGTTTTAGTTTGGGTTTGGTGGTTTTGTTTGTTGTGCATGCTTGGTTGGTTGTTTTATTTACAAATGGCATTTCCAGGATCATAGAACGTGTTGCGTTGGAAGGGACCTTTAAAGCTCATCCAGTCCAACCCTGCAGTGAGCATGAACAATGCTACCAGATCAGGTTGCTCAGAGCCCATCAAGCCTGACCTTGAATATCTCCAGGGATGGGGCCTGCACCACCTCTGTGCAGCCTGTGCCAGTGATCTACCACCCTCATGGGGAAGAGCTTTTTCCTAATATCCAACCTAAATCTACCCTTTTCTAGCTTAAAACCATTACCCCTCATCCTATCGCTACATGCCTTAGTGAACAGCTCTTCCCCACATTTCTTAAAGGCATCTTTCACGTATTGGAAGGTCGCTATAAGGTACCCCTGGAGCCTTCTCTTCTCCAGACTGAACAACCCCAGCCTTCTCAGCCTGTCTTCATAGCAGAGGTGCTCCAGACCTTTGGTCATCTTTGTGGCCTCCTCTGGACCTGCTTCAGTAGTTAGTGGTTCACAGAATATAGCAGGATAGTGGTTAAGAGAAAATAACTTGACCCTAAGTCAGAGAAATGACATGTCCCATGCAGGACAAGAACAAGGAGGATGGACAGAAAGATTAGGAAAAGCTTCCATAGTATTAATGTCTCATACATCTATTTATTATGCTTATTACCCAGTTTTGTCTAATGGCAAACACAGTAAAAATTCGTTATCAAGCACTTGCAGCACACCATTAAGTTCTTCAGACTTGTGGGTCTTGTACAGCACCTCTAGCAGAGACACCTTGTAAATCACCAGAGAAGGAATACGTAGTGTTGAGATGGATAATCATGATTATTTAAATAGGAAATTATTTTGGTCAAGTGAAATCCTAACTTTTTTTTCTTTTAAAGCCCACTGTAGAGAATATTCTGTAAAATAACCTGTCTCCTGTATAAATTTAGCACAGAAGATTATCAGTTAATTTGCCTCTGCTTCATACTCAAGTATGCAAAGCTGCTAAAGACTATTTTTGCCTTAAACATCCCTGGGCTTTTTTGTCCTAATTTATTCCGTATTTCCAATTAAGCTGTATGTTGCAAAAAAGTGACATCTTTTTCCTTTTTTTTTTTTTTCTGAAAAATAAATTCCTCTTCTAGTTGAATCAATCCCCAATGGAAGTCTCCAGTAGCCTTTATTAAGACAAAATTACTTTTTTTTTTCTGAAAGACCAAGATCTACTCCAGAGTCAGAAATACAAGACGGCCCCTGCAGAAACCAGTCACAGTTTAAGATAAAACCTTGATGTGATTATTATAGCACTCTTTGGCCTGGAAATTGAAATGCAGGACACTTAAAAAGGATGGGAAGCTAAAGAAAATAGTGTATTTAGGCTTTATTTAATGTTTTGGGGAAAATTTCACTGGGGTTAAATGCAGCTGTACCAATGGATCATAGTACTGAGTCACTGCAACCATGTGGTCATGATACAGGTGTTCCTCTCATTGGAAACCGTGAAGAAGCTGTGGTTGTGCCCTGTCAGGACACACTGAGGAGTTATTTTCAAGCAAAGGGTCAGTGCTGGCCTTCAGTTATGATGTTACTGTGCTTTATTTCAAGATCTCAGTTAATTTGGTTTTTCTTTCTCCTCAACCTGGCATTTGCATCACAACTGTGGGAGCTGAGAAATTGCCTTTGAAATACCTTTATTGAGGATCTCAATGGAAATACCCAGCTATGAGTATTTCTCATAAGCCAGTAGTTTTTTGTATTCATCTAGGAATGGTAAAGCACCGGTGCTTCTCTGTGCCTGATTACAGAGTATTGGGTTTTTGAGACTTTCAGGCTGTGATTTTTGAGCGTCTTGGCTGTGATGAGAAGTTATTGGGAATAAAGTCATTGGAAAACCAGGGCTGCAGTTTCAAGACGTTTGTCGACACCAGCAGAATCTTTTCCTACAGCCTAGTTCAAAAAGGCATAACAAGGACGTTGTATTTCTGTGTTTGTGTGGCTTTTTAATATTGGTTTAAGATGCTTTCAAGAGTGTGACAGTAGATATCCTTTTTAGAAATGGAAGTAGCAAATATTTTGTGATTTACATAATACTATCAAGCATCTATATGCAGAGGAAAATTAATTACTGCACACAGTACTTACCAGGCAAAGGCAGGGCACTTTCTTGATAATTACAGTATCACTGCAGAGTAAATATATCAGTCTTCAGCTGACAGTATAATTAATAACATCTATTGAGCGGTTTGACTGCTGTACTTAATTATTGTTACAGGAATGTGTGGGTTTTTTTCCAGTGGTGCTGAGCGGCTGTAGATCCTTGTAGCTGCAACTGGAGCTGTTTGCTCAGTGCCTGTGGAAGTGGCACCAGCAATACCTACGGTTTATGTCCTTTTCTGGCTGATGAGCTATTCAATTCAGAGAGCTGACATTAGAGCAAACTTGATGTTTTTGTAAACCCCCCTGCTCAATATGAGAGACAGAAAGAGGGAGAAACCCAGAAATAGAAATTCCCGCAGTGTGAGCTGGCACCAGGCTTGTTGACAGTTTAGTCATGGATGTAGTAAATTTGACCATTCTGGCAAAACCACTGCTGAGGACACACAATTTTAGCCCTTCTGTTCTGACAGGACATGCTGTGCAGATTAAATTTTAAAAGTCTCACTGAAGGAACAGAGTCTCTCTGTTTTGCTCTCCCACCCTCTGATTTCTTCTGCTGCAATGTCCCGTTTGGCAGCTCCTGAAGCCTTTACCACCTCTGTCCTATCGGTGCTCATGCCATGCTTTTGTCCATCAAATGATGCCAAGGGATGGCTCACTGACTGCTGCTGTGCTTAGAGCACAAGAAAGGAGGGAGGCAAAAGAAAATGCAAACAAATGGGAACCCTACTGCTGTCTTTGCAGTGCGTCGTACATCTCTGTGTTGTTGTCTTCACTGACAAAAGCATCAGCGTGTCATGGACCAACTGCCACGTCTCATAATGGTGATGCTGGGGGAGAGTTAGTATGGTTTTAATTTAATTCTCTGCTTTTATAGCTTCCACCTTTCTGCTCCTGTTCATTGGGGCATTACTTAAAGAAAAAACAAACTCCAAACTAAACAAAAAGCAAACAAAAAACCCAACAAAAACAAAGCACACAAAACCCCCACACTTTACATGCTTTGTTGGCCAGATCTGGGAAACTTAAAAGCCATGGTGGTATTAATTAATACCATTAAGACTATATTGCCTCAACATTTTTAACGTTAAGCCTCAGGTACTAGTTAATGGTGCTGCAAAGTATATTAATAAAATTACTTGTAGTAATTAAGGAAGCAATGAGGAGTTTGCGAGGAGCTCAGAGTGGTATTTGGGAAGAAATGGGAAAGCAGCCCAAGGGGCTCCTGGCTGCTCATCTCCATCCTCGCTACCCTGTGTGGCTGAGCATGGGTGGACGTGTGGCTGCCAGAGAACATCTCCTGTGCCTCTCATGGTGACAGGGGACTGATAATGGTGGTTATAGCTGTCTTTGCCTCATTAGCATTCACAAAAAGGCAACTGAACGATGGATTGACCTGCAAGTATTAAGTAAAAGCGGGATAGATTTAATTCTCTCTTCATTTACTCAGAAGAATTAGTCATGGATCATTTGCAGTGTTTTTGCTGCTGCAGAGAAGCAATGTAAAGACCTGAAGATTGATTCCCACTGCTGCTTTGCAGGAAGCATCCCAAGTAGTCGCATTGTCAAAGTATCCTCCAGCTGTGGACAGCAGTTGTGTCAACAGCTTCAGGCATACCAAGTAACACATGTATGAACTGAGACAGGAGAGCAAATGAGATCTGGGGTTTGAGCAAAGCTGACTAATGCTGCTCTGTTTTGCTTCTAGTTTTTCTTCTGTTCCTGTAACTGAGTGCTTATTTACAGCTAATCATTAAAATCAAAGGGCTTTTGTTGACTATATAAAGTCTGCCTGTCTCTCCAGTCTGTCGGTCTGGTCTCTAGTAGATGGTTGTAACTGCTGTGCTTATTGCCAAGATGATCAATGTGAATAATGGGATTTTGCAGAGTGGATGAAGACACATCTTCTGTCCCATCCTGCTTCCCCTCCCCAAAGCCTTCACTCCCAGCCCCATGACCATCTCTGCTCCTTACAAACATTGCTGTGTCTGATCTTCCTTCCTGTCACCTGCTTTAATGGCCAATACTGCATGTCAGAGTAGAGTAACATACGCTCAGGGTAAAAGCACAGCATTGGGTGTGAGAGAAGAGATACAGTGGTTGCCACAAGAAATAGGAAAGGTAAAATACTGCTTTTGGATCTCTCTCTTTTGAGAGAAAGAGAGAATTAATGGGTAGTTTGTGGCCTAAGATGCTACATGGCCTTTTTCAATCCCATGTCGTATGTAGCATTGTGCGGATTACCCAGACCTCAACAACTGCAATATTTCATGTTCATTCTGGAAGTTTCCTCTTTCTATTTAAATGCATTTGATCTTTGCTTCTGATACAATGGGAAAAGTGAATAAAAGCAGATTTCCCAGAGGTTACATTGAATATCTATGCTTGCTGAATTTCCAAACTGTGTTCCTCTTCTAGCACTGCTTGTTGGTATTTGTAGCTTCCTCAGATGTTTTTGCTGGCTGCCTCAGAACAGACAGAAAAGACAAAAAAAAGGCAATTGGAAGATTAATGACAATTGGAATTAATTGCAGGGGGTGTTTGAGGCCCATCAACCAGTATCCAGCCCTAAAGGAGCACTGAGGGGAAGAGTATACGTGTTAATTTACAGTTTTACATAAACGCTGTTTGCGAATTATTCATTGTAATTATTTTATGGTAGAATGTGCAGTATCTGTAAAGTCAGTTTCTCTGTGGAACTTTTCAGCTTAGAGTCTTGAAAATAACAAAGCAACCCTTCCTCCTACCCCTTTACAGAAAAGAAACACATGAATACTTTTTTCACAGCCAGTACAAAAATACTGTTATTTGGACCACAGTGTCTGAACTGTCTTCCACTGTTTTCCTTTTGAATTGTAGAAGTTGTCTGTGGCTTTATTTTGCTATGAACTCCGTACTGTCTGGGACTTGTGAAGCTGCTGAGAGCTCAGCTTGCAGATAAAAGGCTTGAGCTTCATCTCCTGCAGTCATGTCCCAGCCTCCGCAGGGATCACCCGAGTGCTGTAATGGGCGTCCGTGGACGAGATGGTCCCACCAGTCTGTAGGGAGATGGCAGCTCTGTGGCGCAGTAGGAAAACATTACTTAATACCGGGCTGACTTGCAGCTTTGAGAACTGAAAGAAGTGTTTCAGAGATATCAAAATGTGTCATTTTGATTAAAAAGACTATCAAAACAGAGTCTGACAAGCCCTATTTTAGAGGTTAAAAGAAATTCAATGCCTTAATCTGATTCGGGATGCAGAGAAATATTTTCATGTTTGAATTTTTCTTGGCCCAGAAATTCAGAATTTAATTAAACTTCTATTATAGCCTGGCAAAAATCTCCAGTGTCTTTGATCCTTCTGTTCATTACAGAGAAATGTTAAATTAAGATGAGGATGTTTTTCGTTTATCCAAATGAGAAATTCTCCACCTAATTTGGGACTCAATCAATCAATACGAGTGTTTTCCAATACAGAGCTATTTCCTCTTTGAAAATATAGCAAGACACCCTGAAAAAGTCTGTGTTTTGATACCCTTTAACTGGTAGTAGCCTAAAAGAGAATTATTGTCTAGCAGACAGAAGAGCACCAGATGGAGAGGCTGTGGGCTGTGTATTCAGTTGAGTCCTTGTCTGTCTTGTGGCTTTTGGGCAAATCACTTCTACTTTCCTAATTTGTAAAGTGCGAATAATAGTACTTAACTCCCAGGAATGCTTCATGTGCTAATCTTTCTGCAGACTTATGCTTTTGTCATAGAAACAGAAAAGATAGTAGTATGCAAAGTCAGATTTCATCTTGTTTTCCTTAAGCCTGTCAGTTTAGGATGGAATTTTTAAAGTACTTGATGTGGTCTTAGTTTTTATTCTCCCATGTAAGCCTGTAGCAGTACTTGTGCCAGCTTTGTCCCAGTTGGAACTGAACTTCGCTTGTTAAAAATCTCCTAATCTTAATTTTCTCTAGATACTTCAGCAAAAATGGTATTTACCGAGCAAAAAGTAGAAATAAGTTTTCTTTCAATGTTTCTTGCAGTATTATATAATAATACATTTTCTAAAACCAATTATTTCTCCAATTTTTGGGGGCTAACTTTGGCAGTAAGTGACAGAAGATTAGTGTGGGCCAGGATATTGCTGTCAGGGCACTTTAGCAGCTGATCTAATATTCACTGCGCTGGTAGCAACATGGTACTTCCTGCAGTTAACGCAAGGTAGATGAGGAAGCTGACCCAGAGCCAGCCTGGACAGAGTTTCCTCAGAGTTCCTGAGTTAACAGGAATTCATTAGATTTGTACTCGATGAGATCAGCAGTGAGTTGGATAAAATGATAGATGCAGCCTGTACTGGGATGCTCTCTGCTCTGCCTGCATCTTGTGACTGCTGCTTACTGGGTATAATAAAGTTTGGGCTGAGGTCTTTATTAGGAAGGTTAGAAAAACTGCCAATTAGCCCAGTGCCTCTGAAGTCACTGATATGGATCATAAAGGATGTAAATTAAAGCATGCTGCTGCTGTTCCTGCCACCCCAGATGCTTTATGTGCAGGATCACTCCAGGTGGGAGGTGCGGGCTCCTGGCTTTTGAATTTCAAGTTGCAGTTTTGATCCTAGGCTCGATTGGTAACCTCTGAAAGTCACTGCCATCTGACAGCTCCCTTGTGGCCTATGTGGAAATGATTTATTGACTCTTATATTCTGATTTAAAAATAAACGCACCTGTTCAGTGCAGTGCTGTTCTGGCTTGCATTCAGTTCAGAGCTGACCTGTGATTTTTACCTCAGTTTATGGGTTCCCTGCTTTTTCAGGTAGGTGTTCCACCTTAATTTTCTCTTGTTCCTGTTGCTACAGATGGATAGCCATTTTCGGTTGTGGGCACATTATGCTTTTTTAACCTCTTGGAAGTATGTGCTTTGGGTTGCTTTCTGTGCCTGCTGCACAGCAGGTGAAAGTCTATTAAAGCTCTGGCCAGGGAGTTTCAGATGACTTTTTGTTGCTGCTTTTCCTTCAGGTAAAACAAAAGCCAGCTCAAGCAGTGAGAGAGGCATTTTTCCTCGTATCCGGAAACCTAATGCAAACAAGTGGCCGTGTCGTAACAGTCAGCAGAAATCATCAGTCTCGGGGACGAGGTTGTCGGCTGAATGAACCCCGTAGCTTGAACCGCGCTGTACATATAGCTTAGATGTGGAGCGAATTTGAAATATGTCAGCAGTGCACCATAGGAAGCTTACTGTTGCAATTTCCAGTTAGTAACTTTTTTCATGGATTATTTGGAAGAGGACTAGGGCAGTCCCTGCTGCTTGCAGCAACTTCTGAGCTTTGAATTTCCATCAGGAAGAGAAGAGCTCAATACAGCCTTGTGCTTGCTTGACAGCACTGTCATGTGCTGAATTCCCCACTCTTCTCCATTGCTGATATCTCAACAGCTGCCACCATGAAAATCAAAGCTTTAGATACAGGGCATGCCTGCTCTATATTCTGCTTGCAGTTCTTCCCTTTTAATGGCCAGTGTGACCATTAATACATGGCCATTACGAAATCCATATGCTTATATAGACTGTCTAGAAGCTGTCAGAGATGTGAGGAGGCACTAGTGAGCTAAATTTGGAGCCATTGAATCATGGCTTTTCTCCTGAGAGAAATTTTCCCAAAACAAGAGTTACGTTTGGTAAAGATGTTCATATTTGCATTGCGGCTTTCATTCTCTAGAGGGCTATTTCATTAACATGTCACATCCATTGCAGATTTGGAAAGGTGATATTGAGAACAGTGCTAAGGGAAAAATGAAGTTAACACTCCCATATCTGATGGGAATGTATCTGTTATATACCTGATATAACACTCAACTATAACACTCGCATAGCTGATGGGAAGGAATTGGGAATCAAAAGGATGGGGTGTTAAAAGATGGAGAGGAGCTTGGCGTTCTGGCGAAAGAGGGGTAGCAGTTCATACTTGGAGCCTCCTACATCTTAAAGGCAGTTTGAGTCCTTTCCTCTGGTTTTGAGATATTAGATTGGGAAGAGTTGATTCCTGAGGGGTCCAAAATCCTCTCCCTTTCTTCCCAGTGGTACCGAATAACAGAACTGTTGATGTTAGAAGGTGTCTCTAGAGATGCTTCAGTCTAGCCACCCTACTCAAAGCAGGATCAATTAGAGCAGGTTGCTTTGGGCCTTGTCTTGTTTTAAATATCTTTAAGGATGGAAACTCCATGGCTTTTCTGGGTAACCTGTTTTAGTGTTCAATCAAGTTTATTATACAAATAAATTAATTCTTATGTTTAAATGGGATTAACTGTATTTCATCCCGTTCCCATTACCTCTTGTCATTTCACTGGACACCAGTGAGAAGAGTTTGCCGCCATCACCTTTATTCCCTCCTATACATGAGACAACCGGAGCAGTGGTACCTGATAACAACACAACCCTGAAGCCACTTCTTGCAACAGTCTCTTTAGCAGAACTTCATGGTACCTTCATCCCCTCTTGCCATTCTCCCTAAACTGGAGTTTTTCCATTTATCTATTGTCGAATCCATGGGCTCTCAGGCTTCCTGTGACTACAGCTGATCTTTGATTTCTTTCACCCTGCTGTTGGCACAGGGCTGAAATGAGACTCCTGTATCTCCCTTGCTTATGTTTGCTTCTTCCTTTGCTCTTGGCTGTCCAAACCCTCTTAGAGATGCAGGACCCCCCTTATCACTTTATCAGGGTCTGCAGAGCTGCTCTGATAGTTTTTCCGGGGGTCAGTACAATCACCTGATAAATACCGCTCTGCTCTTCCAGTCCTGGTGATCATCGCCTTTCTCCTTCTCCTCATTTTCTGTCTTGCAGAAGTGCCGTACGAGCTATGATTTTTGTCAAACTGATGGTCAAACCTGAAAACCGATTCAAATAAATACATGGTAATTGGCATGCTAATAAATTAAATCGTAGGTATCCAAGGATCGCTGTCACACCTAGATGAACATCTTGAGTCAATTTATAGAGTGAACCAAGGGTATTTAATTGCTGTAACAGTTACCAGAGTGGTTGTGATACTAAAGCTCATATTTCAGGGAGATGGAAAAAGTCCCCACAGAACAATTTCTGCTTTATCTTCTCATCCCTTCCCCAAGATATTTCCCAGATTTGTCTTATTAGCATTTATATAAAATGATTAAAATGACATCTTAAGTAATCAAAATTTAAATCTTTATCTCCTTTAAAAGAACTGTCTAAATAAACCTGAGTATTTTAAAGCTGTGACATTACTGAGAGATTTGGATGCATTATCTTGGTAACCTTTATGAGCTGTTACTAAGAGCTGCACAGATTCCCAAAGCAGCATTTGCATTTTTTGGGGGTAGGATTAGGATGAGGACACAAAATCCAACCAGTTCAAACAAATTACAGAGCCCCATCTCCTTAGTCAAAATATGTAGAGGTATTTAAAGAGGAATAAAATAAAATAAATAAAATAACTGCTCAGAGTTAATAAGGAGAGAGGAAGCTCTCCAATCCCTATTTTCATTTCAAGGTGTAAGATGACTGTTTCCTGGCATTTTAAAGCATCTGAGAAAAGGCTACCAACCCTTGCTGTCCCTGGTGGGTCAGAAGGCCAGGGTTGTCTCTTGTGGTGGTGCAGGGAGGTTCCCTGCTCTGGCCTGCCCAACTTAACCTGAGAAAACATCCACACACGACAGCAGCAGCACTGCTTTAGATGCCTGTTCATGGGTTATATAGCTGCTTCCTGCAAATCAGCTTCTGGTCTTCTGTCCTTCACTGGGATAAATAAGTTGGTGGTAGAGTTGTTTTTATTGGCCAGATGTGCCCAAACAGCTGGAGCTGCTTCCCTGCTGCTATGTCAATGTTTTTCCCACGGATTTCCCCCCCTGCCCCCTTATTATTTCCATGGTGGTATGTATTTAGCTTAGTCGCAGCTCTGTGTCTTGGCATTTAGAGGCTACAGTACAGATACTGGGAAGGTAATGGGTTTCTTACCCACTTCAGTACACTTGGCAGTAGGAGAAGATGGCACTCATTTTGATGATGACTTTTAAAATGAAAATCTTCAAGAATTTCAGAATAACATGAGAACAGAAAAAAAAAATCCTCCAAAACTTTGAATGTTACATTGAAATCCAAAGAATTCGTAATCCAGGGCATATTTCCACTGCAGAAAACCATTCATATTTGATATGGCTACTAAAAAAAGCACTGAAACTGTAACTCTGTAAATGATGGCCCTTGTCTCAGGACAGTCTCTTCCTATTTTCCAGGTATTGTCTCCATTGTACATAACCTGTGTGCTCTGGAGCAAGGAACAGCAAAGTCAGCAGTGTCTAGCTTTGGTAAAACAGGCCTGATCAAAGACTGCATTCGCCATATGGCTTATAGCAGTTATCGATCATCTTTAGTGTCTTATTTCTAGCTATGTCCAACATTTGATACTTAAGAGGAAGACAATGCTCCTCCCAACAGACAAGCTAATCCTTTTGATAAAATAATCCTGTCTTTATTTGCTTCCTCCAAGAGCAAATCTGAGTGTGATCCTGTACTTCCCTGTTTCTATGCTATGGGAAAAAATGACATTTTTACTATTCTACTTTGTCACAGTGTTAGATGCAACCAATTATTTCAGCTGATGGATCCACTTATTCTCTAGAAGCTATAGCTAGCTCTTTGATATCTAATGAAAGTATTTGCCACTTTCAGTGCTTTACATCTTCAAAGCACTGTATAAACACTTAATTTAATACAAACCCCACTAGGGATGGTAAATGAATGAAGTATGTACAAACTTGCACTTACAGGACTAAAAGGCCTTTCACGGAATTGATGGGAAGTTACGCTTGCTTTCCATGGCACGTTATTTATGCCAGCACTGACTCATCCCTTGCAGGCAATATGTAGGTACATTTTCCCTGGGGAGATACCCATAGATTAAAACCTCTTCTCCCCCCTTATTGGTATTATTTGCAGCCACTCTTTTTATCACTGCAAAACTCCAATTTTGTTCCTCAATCAATGAAGTGGCTACTCTAGGAAGGAATTTTGCTGGCTCATAAACTGTCATCTGAACCAAAAGTCAGAACTTCAGCTTTAAAAATTTTACTGCAGATCTTGCACTCTATTTCAGTGTCCTGAGAGACCATTACCTTTGTTTGACATCACCAAGGTTTTTGGCTCATGACATGCATGGTTTGTTACCAGGCTAAAGGGATCTTGTGAAAAGTCTTAGAAGAAGCCAGTGACTTCATTCCAGTAGGTTCCCAGCGTAAAGCAAATAACATTTAAGAAAGTCTTAGATGTGAGTGCAAGTCTGGGCATCTGTACCAACAGTTGCTTTTCTCCTCTGCCTCTCCTCTGTGTTAAGCCAGTTTTGTTAGCCTTTTCTCAATGCTGAGTCTGATCTACCCACAAAAGTGTTTTTTATTTCAGCTGTTGCTATCGTAACTTAAGCTTCCCAGATTAATCGTTTTCATCTGCCTTGTCTGTGTGCAACACACAGCTGCTGTGTGGGTTCTTGGATAGAGCAGGCTGAGGTGTGGATGCCCAGTGCTGCGGCAGGAGGGTGCAGTGGGGACCACAGTGGGGTGGTTATAGACCTGCTGGGTTCATCATCACTGATTGAAATCTGGGGTTCGTCTTTTTTGCCACTGCTGCCACCCACTACATGCTATGTAAAGAAATGTTTTGGTGTTACGGAATAAATTGTGAAGCCTGATAAAAGACTGACAAGTGAGCTCAATGCATTGCAAGTAAAACTGCTGATTCCTAGCCAGCCATGGAGATTGGGAGTGTTAAAGTAGCTTACAAAAGCCATACTACTGACCAACTACCAGAGAGTTTCTCTTTGTCTTGAATCAACCAGAGATGCAGAGAATGCAGTCTCTCCTCCAAGGCATAGGATGTCTTTCAGTGTGGTACTCACCGCTGTTTTATGGCTGATAATTTTGTGAGCTATTTCTCTGCTGTAGCTTCTGGTAAATAGATGCCTATAGAGACACAGTTAGAGATGGGGCTCTGTGAAGTGTGGTCACTGCCGGCTGCCAACGCTTGAGCAGAGATCTCGGTGTGAGCTGGGCTGCCCAGGAAGGGTCCTGTGAGCTGGAGCTTGTATCAGTGCTGCTCCATCACCATGGGTGTCCAAAGGCAGCACACTCTGCCAGCCACCATGCAAATTCAACTTCTAACACCGCAGATGTACTTTAAATCAATGAAAGAGGACCAAAATAGTCAACTTTGAGCACGTGCCTAACAAACATGATACACACTATTATATACTTTTTGCTTTATGACATTTGATTCTTAGAGGTGTCTCCATTCTCCCAAAGGTGTTAGGTTTGATGTGATCTGGTAATTAATGCCTCCGAGTAGCTGTTTCCTTGCACCGTGTTCTGAATTCCTCATGAGTTTATTAGTAAAAAAAAAAATCTAACACAAATTACCTTACTAATCTATCTATTGTAAATACCGCTGTAAAAGAAGCAAACTTTATATTCATGCATCCTTTCATTATTATGGTAATTATTTTCAATTTATAACTAATTAATGCTGTTCTGTATCTAACCTGCCCCTTATTAACAGTAGCAAGTGGGAATCAGCGAGTGTATGAATTGCAGATGCTGGGCTGAAGGTTGACAGAAAAGCTGCCTGGCAGCAGGCGCTTCGCAAGGAGTCGATCCCGCACCGAGCTGCCACTTAGAGACTGTCACATCTCCTGCTGCTCTAAACCATGACAGATATGTTGAGCTCTGCATCGCTGTGATGTGTGGGGAAGAAGGTGAGAAGTGGGAATGTCTGGCAATTAAAAGTAACAATTGAACTGACAGAGTGATCAGAAATACAAACCTGTCTGGTGGAGCAAAGAGAGGGGAGGAGGAAATGCAATAATGCTATGCACAGATGCTCTTTGATCTTGGCTATAATTCAGAGCAGCACAGTCCTGCTGCAGGTGGCATTAGATAAGAGGATGTATTCCCTGGATAGATTTTGCTGGCATTCTGAAGCAATTAGCTTTTGCTTGTTTGTAAAGTGAACATAACCAGGTACTCCCCCCCGCCCTCCTCTTCCCAAAAAAAGTGTGTTCAAGACATCCCCATCTCCCGAATGGATTAATTATGGTTTTGTCTCCCTCCTGGATCAATTACAGAAATCTATGCTACCGGGTTTGCTGAGGGGGTTTTTTGTTCCCTTTTTTTTTCTTTTTTTCCTGAAAGGTGTTCTTCAACAGAAATATCTCTTAATGGGTGTAAAGCAAAAAGTTCAGAAGCTCTGCAACATTAAAATGAGACCCAGATAGTTTTAGTTTAAGGGCCAGAAAGTTCCTTGTAAGCCCGTATTGATGTTTGGAAGGTGGGGAGGAATGGGGTGAGATGCAAGAGAGAGTACCATGGCGAAGGAGAGCCGTTCTTCAGAGGGCAGAGCTACTGCACATCCTGCTTCAGCCACACACCGTTATCTTCCAGTCTGTCTTTGTTACAGAATACAAATCCGTGTAGTTACTTTTCTGCTTTGTCCTAACTTTGTGCTAGATGACCCTTATAAGAAATAGTGCTGTGCATTAGGCACTGCAGATGGGCGCGCTCAGCAGCAGGAACAGAAAGCTGCTCTGACTTTGTAGAGCAGGAAAGACAGGTTTGATGCTGCTCTCAAGGTAAACCTGCAGCCCCACAACCCTAGACTAAAACAATCATAAGCTAAAGCCCCACCATAACTGGTATTTTCTTACTTGGAGTCTGTAAATGCTTGGCTGAATGCAGCCTTGGAGGTAGACGAGAGCTGCCTTTCAGGAGGGGTGGGCTGCTCTGGCCAGAGCTCAGCTGTGAGAGCTGAGGCAAGCTCCTACTACAGCTTATAAAATGCACGTTTCAAATAAACCTCCCTTCTCCTGTGAAGAAATTCATAGGTTAAAAGATGCGATGGCTTAGGTTACTTTCTTAATTAGTCCTTATTCTGTACCTTTTTCATATCAAGGAAGATCCAAGGATCCTTTCTTGTAGCATCCCCTAGGAAGTGTTGAGATTTCATTTTGAGCCATTGCTTACCCAAGTTGCTACCTCCAGGAATTAGTCGAACAAATCAGCTTTCTCAAGATCCTCAGCCATTTGCTGCCTCACAGTGTAATTGTGCGTGACTGTTCCTCATTAGACAGCAATATTTACCTCTAGGGAATGGGGCTTTTCAGCCCAGGATGAATTAAACTGAAACTTTGGCAAATGTCACTGTTTTTGTCAGGACTGAAATAAATGAGCTGGCTTTGAGCACGTGCAACTTTTAGCACCTGGATATTGTGCCCACTGGGTGCTAGCGGGGAAGGTAGTGAAGCTTTGACAAAGCTGCTGCTCTAAATCCCACTCCTTTTCCATGGCACAGGAATACAGAATTTGAGCAGTGTTGGCCCGTGTTTTATTGTGCACATTTGGGTGGCACTGGAGACCAATTGGCAGGGAAGCCTTATTCATACCAATGCTGCACGGGCTGCCAAACATGTTAGCAGTTGTGTTTTAGGATATACACATCTGTGATTCTGATGTGGATCCAAACTATTAGCCTATTTGTGCGTGAAAGCAAGAGGTAAATTCCAACTTTAAGCCTGAAGGTCGTAGTTCTCGGCTCCACTCATCTCTGCAGGGGAAGGATGGAAACTCCCCTTTGTTCAGGGTTTTGACAGAAGTGTGTGGGGAAACATCCTGCTTTGCTCACTTTATCACGTATTATTTTATCATTCTATTTATCTTTTGTTGTCTTCATATGGTTCTGCTCCAGATAGTGGATTCTTATCTCCAGGGTCCAAGCACAAGAAGTTAATGAACCGTTTGAACTCCAGTAACCACTGATCTCTGTTTAAGCTGAATAATGCAGGCTGCTGCTGTCTGTACTCCCGTAATCGGTGCAGAAGGGATAGTGGAGGGTGCCGGGAGGGAAAGGAGGAAATAGGTGAGTTCATGGAAAGTAACTGGCCTGAGGTTGCGAGGTTTTTTATGATTTATTTTCTTTTAGCAGTAGTTCATTCTTTAGGTTGCTGCTCTCCATCGAAGCAGAAAGAAACAAAAGCAGAAGGGCTCTGTGTGGGTCCTTTGCCCATACAAAATGAGGTTTTTCTCTTTTGGGCTTGAAGTGTGTTTACAAAGAGATGTTAGAACATGGATGAGGCTGCCTGGTGGCTGCTTTTATGTTTTCCCCTGAAACTCTGGATGTCCTTACATGGTGAAGGATCTGAGTTCCCATGTCTCTGTCTGGATGCTCCCTGCCCCTTGGGCGCTGGGGCACTCCTGGGAACGCCTGGTGTTGGGATCTGATAACCAAAATCACCATCTTCCAACGCCGTAACTTCTTTCAGAGATTTCTGCACTTCTTGTCTTGTTCTCTACTATCCCCTTTTCACTGATCAGTATTAAACAGTATATGGATTTTGTCTCATGGACTGTAGATTTCCAAACATAAAACAGAGCAGACAGATATGTTTTTGCTAGGATGTCAGATGGTTCAGCCTATCCTTTCCAATGGTACAATACAGTTAAGCATTTAATCTGGTATCGTTATGAACTGTATTCCTGTGGGGGTTAGAAGCTCTATTTAAAAAATAATACTACTTTTGTTTTAAAGTACTGAAGCTCATGGAGCTATGTCAGTTCAGGACAGCCAAGCAAAGGGAGTCTGACTGTGGAAGAAACATGGCTTTTCTAAGAACTGAGCTGATACTTTTTACCGTATTGGTTGAACTTCAGTGGATGGATAGGGTATGCTGGGCTTCTAAACCATGAAACATGAAGGGGGAGATTCATCTAGCTTACTTTTAGATGTCTGCATTGTAGACAGCTGCACTGGAGTGAGTCTTCATCTCCCTTTAGAGTCGGTGGAGAGGAATACGCGGTTCTCAAGGATAATTCATCTCACCTAGACATCTACATGAGGATGAGATGACATTCAGAACAAAAGTACCAGTTTCTCTTTGTTAGCTGTAGAGAAAGAGCACAGATGATATGGGTGTCTGTTATAGACATGTAAGATTTAGATGAATCCCACCTGATGGGCTTTCTCTTCCTCCCTGAGGTTGGTAGGATTTCAAAGCATTCAGTTTGATGCAAGGGATATTTTACATTCACAAGTTTGATTTCAAGCTTGAGCTGTCTGTGTGAGATGTGAAAGCTGCTCCACATTTGTCCTAAACTTCTGTAGGTGGTGAATGTGCTGCTTTTACTTGTCAGGTGGAAAAGCATTACTGTTAGGTACTATGACAGTAAGAAAAAAAAATATATATATTTTTGATCTCTGCAGTAAAATGTAACGTGGAGATTTGGAATGAGCCACTGCCCGGTGACATTCGAGCATAGCTCAGTATATCAGCTTAAATGTCGAATATATCCAGATATTCAGAATTTTCAAAAATCTTACTTTGTTATGCTCATATTAATGCTTTTCTAGGGCAAGATAGTTCATTCTCTTCTTCGCATTTCACATGCAAAGCATCCAGTTTAAATACAAATTAGTCTGAAAACAATCCTCTTTTTACTTTAAATTTTTAAAGCTTGGATTTAACTTTTAGGCTCATTAATATTCACAAACACTGCTTAGTTAAGCTTGCTTTAATTTCCTCTGTGTGCTTTGTTAATAGGGATTATAGTGATGTTTGCATTTGCATGTGAGACTTTTACTATTGTGTAAATTTTGGTCATTATTATGGAAAAAGGAAATGAAAAAAAAATGTTGAAAATCTACCTAAGTCCCTCCAGTACTTTCTCTAACTCTTGTACTTTTTGATAGCTTTGTGAGAGTATTTCTTTCCATATTTATTAGGTGGATTTTTCATCTCTCTTTGAAAGATGTTTGAGAGTCTTGGAACCCCAGAGGAGCAGGCAGGCTTTTGGTCTCTAGGTATGCCTTTGGCACAGGACATCGCCAAGGGAACGTTACCCCTTCAAATTTGGAAAGCAAAGACAGCCTTGGAAGAGTCCCACAGTTGTACGTACAGTCTTTCGCTCAACTGCGACAGTTGTAGGCATTAGCTTCCCTCCTCCTCTGCCTTGGCCAAATGAGCTGGAAAGCACAGCAACGCTTCCTAACGAAGTCCTGGAGCCAAAACCTGCTCACAGCAAAACACCTGGATTTGAAGTGTTTACAGAAGGATAATCCATAGCGCTTTTTTCATGTTTAATTCTGAATGTGTTCAGTGTTCCTGAAAAATGGCAGATTAATAACTCTGGAAGCTGCAGCCTGCTCTCTGTCCTGAGGGAACGTGCAACTCTGGGGTTGGTCCTGTGGGTAACCCTGAGGTTGTACCACAGACCTGCCCTGCTGCCTCTTTGCTGGGCTTTTTAGCTTGGATTTGGTGCATGCAGCTTCTGAAAGCATGAAAGATAGGGAAGAAAGGGACTAAACAGCCATGTCATATAGGCCATGTTGTATAGGCCGTGTCATCTGCCTGCATATAGGCAGATCAAGAGTGAGCAGGACACGGAGCACTGCCCAGTGCTGTGGATGATCAAGAATGACAGCTCTTAGTGTGTGTAATTTGGGATAACTCTGCAAGGGGAGCAGAGGTCTGCTGAGGCACACCAGGAGATAATCTCACTTCAAACGTTACTGGTGCTTGTTTGAACCCTAGAGCTCAGTGTAAGGGCTCAGAGTTGAGCATTCCCTTTCCTCTCTCCTTCTCTCCCTCCCTAAAAGCTCCTGTCTCACAAATTGGTAGCCAAAGGAAATTTACACACCCAGAAACTCCTCATGCAACGAGAGAGCTTCCTTTTCCCTGGCAGTTTTGAACGCATGTGTATTGCATCTTCCTTTGGCGTCTTTGACAACGTGTCCCCTGTAGTCTGTAATTTCATGCATCCCTGTAATTTATCACTCATACAGTTTTGGCTTATGTAGCAAGAGACGCAGCAGAATCTATAAATCAGATAAAATATTATTGTGCGTGCATAGTAAGAGGTACCTATATTTATTTCATGTTATGTCTTCAAAAAACGGCTCTTGGGAGGGGTTTTTTGGGGGATGGGGCATGTTAAAGGGAAAAAAAAATACAACGGAATTCTGTGGCAGACCACCTTTTGCATTTGGACTTGTCATGAAATAAACTCAGTACCTATTTCAGACCAGCATTCTGCCTGCTCCATTTTTCTTCTACTGTGGATCTCTGCTGTGGGGTGCAGCACAGGAGCATGACAGAAACACAGGAGGAAAGTTATCATGTAACTCTTGGGGATATTCTCTTCTCCATTTCAGCTACAAAGTGCAGAGGGTTAATACGCCTATGGATTTTTTTATTTATTTATTGAAGTTCAATCTGGTGGATTTAGGGTTTTCCATTATCCATGTCAGTATCTAATCCTTTGTTGAATCAGTAGCAGGGTGCAGTCTTTGCTCCGATTTAATAAATTGGGGAAAGGATGGGAAACGGGGGGAGGTGGGGATAATAGATTTCATATCTTCTTGCATTACAGAGTGCTTCATTCGAAGTGTCATTAAACTAGTCTCTCCTGCCCAAAAAGAGGTGAGAACCTGAAGGTAGCCTTTGATAAAAATGTAAACAATCCTTTTGTTTATTTAATACATGCACTGGTTAAAATGTAGGTTGCATGACAGTTCCATAAATAGTTTTGGGCATCTTTCTGCATTCATGAAGGAAATGCATGTATGTTTCTCTCGCTCATGCCTATTCAAGTGCTTTATAAAATCAATTTGTCCTGGGTATTACTCTGGAGAGTCTTGTAAATTTGTTTAATATATGTCCACGTAAATGAAGATTTGTGGGCTTGGGAAGTGTAGCTTGAAAACCAATATTAACAGCTGTTCTCTGTTAAATTTCTTCACAAGGATTCACTTTTCTACTTCTATTCCATAAAATAATTGTCACTTCTCACTGCAGCTGCTGCAGTACCCTGGCCCTGGGTGCAGATGCATTGCATTAGGTCTCTGCAGAGCCCTGTTGCTGGTACTTGTGCAGATGTGCCATGTGGAGTGGATTTTGGGTTGAGATTTCTGTATTAAAGAGAATAAACAGATACAAACCCTGGTTTTCTTCTTTTAGTTCAAACTGACAGAACTTTAGGGAACAATATTGCTCTAAAAAAATCAATGTTGGCTTTGGCTTTCGTGTTGGAGGTTCCGGCTTTGTGATACTGATTAATTTTGAGGTTTTTGTTTAGTTTTGTTATTTGAGTAGGTTCCAGCAGAGCAGTGCTCAGAGATCAGTGCCGTAAGAAGCAAAACACTTTATCGTGTCAAACACGCACGCTTGCGTTGCTTGAGTCCTGCTGATTCAGATCAGAGTGCTTTAGATAACATAAATGGTTATCAATATAATTTGAAAGATTTTGAAATAAAATAGAGAATTTGCCATGGTTCACAGAGTCTGTCACTCCAAGATAAAGTAAAACTGCCAGAAAATTATGAAATTTTGAGTCTTAAAGTTTAGGAAAATCAATAAATAGAAATGAATCACTAAATGATAGTTAGAAATACTGTCAATTATCTATCTGGGACCAACTAGTCTTTACTGTCTATATTTTTCACAGTGGTATTTCAGGGTGAGAAAAAGATACATATTGTCCCAACATTAAAGGATTAATTACTGTTAATACTGTTAATAAAACTTTACTGTTACAAATAATTGATGTGTTTTTATTTGTGTAAGTTGTATCATGACTGCAGGGTATTATATCCATAACAGCTGAGCAGGTGAACCTGAGACTGAATACGTGCTTGTGTTTCTGTGTGAAGCTTAATGTAGCATCGAGGTTTAACAATTCTTGTATATGTGTATTGGGTTTTTCTGTGAGGGGTTTTTGGTTGTGTCTTTGGTAATGGGGGAAGAGCTATGGAGATGGCCCTTTAAGAAGCTACCTGAAAAGCTCCCACTTTTCCTTTTGTCGAACCCACCTCTGCCCAGGGCCAAGCCAATCAGCGCCCCTGCAAATCCATGTATTTAACGGGGATGCAGGGCATGCCTTGCTCTCTCTGGCACCGGCCCTGACCAGCGTGGTCCCAGGTACTGGTGGCACGGCCCTAGCCCTGCCCGCAACTTAAGCTTAAGCCCCACTGCAGGTCCATCCCCCCAAAAAAGAGAGAGAGAGCCAGGAACTCCAGAACCATCAGAAGAGACCTGCAGCGGAGAAAGGAGTGGGGCCGGAGGAGAACAACTTTGAAGAACACCAAGGTCAGTTGAAGGAAAGAAAGGGGAGGGAGGAGGAGGAGGACGCAGAGCCCAGGTTCCTCTTTTGCAACCCGTGGCGAGAGCCGGGTCGACTGCTTACAGCCCGTAGAGTTCACCGGTGGGGCAGGGCCACCTGAGCAGTGGCTGCC
>NW_010174228.1:0-34328 GCF_000695765.1 Mesitornis unicolor | reverse complement strand
CAGGGCCTCCCCCGAAAGAAGCCGTGACTGCGGGCAGTGTGTGCTGGAGCAGTTTGTGTGAGGGAGCTGTGACCACGGGCAGACCCAGATTGGAGCTTTGAGGACTTTTTCCGCTATGGAAAGGGGGCCACGTGGAAGCAGAGAGAGACTGGGCTGAGTCTTCCTACTCCTGAGGAGCACATGGTGTGAAAACCGACTGCAACCCCCACTCCCATCCCCCTGCGCCTCAAGGCAAAGGGAGAGGGGGAAGGTGAAGAAACTGGGAAAAAAAGCTGAGCCCGGGAAGAAGGGAGGGGTGGGGGGAAGGTGTTCTGACTTGAAGATCTGGTTGTATCTCCCATTGTTCTACTCTGATGTTGGTAACAAATGAAAATTTTTTTGTCTTTTTATTCCTTATGATGAGTCTGTCTCTTGCCTGTGACCTTTTTAAGTGGTGAGAAGCCCTCCCAGTCCTTATTTTGACTAGCTCTTTTTGGGGCATCGTGGTGCTCAGTTATGCACTGGGCCTAAACCACGACAATATGTGACACATTCATTTGTTATTGTGAAAGAAAAGAATAAATACAAGAATAAAGTGACTAAAGTTCCTGTAAGAGCCATGCAAGCACCCAGTAAACTGTAACGTTTAACACTGGTGAAGGTGAGATTGTTCCTGAAAGCATACTGAAATAATTCACGCTCTGCTTTTGAGGCCATGATAAATCCCTTCATACACTTTCTCATTTTAAGAGATAAAAAGTGCTAATCAACAGAGTATTTTAGCTGTGTGCTAGAAAGATTTTTCTGATTATACAAGAAGGTAATTGCAAAATCACTTTATTTTTTTAAGAAAGAGCAGTAAAACATGCTTCCAAAGCAAAAGCACTTTACTTAAAAATAACAAAGTTTCAAATTCTTGATTGAAATAAACCTGAAATGGTTCTCTCTAGCCAAATATTTTCTTCTATCTTCACTTTTATGGTATCCTGTGAAGGAATCAGTGTTGCCAGGTGTGTTCTGTTGAACACACTAACTCTGCCTATGAGCTGGTTTTCTCCAGGAAGCTGGGAAAGGTGCCTGTTTCCAGGTTAGAAATACAAACCTTCAAGGCTGGGTGAACTGGAAATGAGACTTTTTGTCTGGATGGTGGTGAAATCAGCAGCCGTGAGTTTGAAATGGTTTGCTTTTTCCTCACCTTTTAGTTGAGTAAAGTCCTCGGAGCTCAGGACATTGGAACCAGTGTACAGAAGACAAAACAGATTAACTGGTTTATTGAATCCTCTTATGCCCAAGCCATAGCAGTCACTTTTATTTGAAACAAAGGCATAGTTCAAACTCAAGCTATGGCTTATATCATACTATGATAAAAAAATGCTTGTTAAGAATAAAATAATTATGTTACCTCAAATGAGACTATTTTAACATCCTATGGCTCCGTGGGCTTGAAATCTCAAGCTAATGCCTTAAAATTCTCATCAAATCCCCAAAAAGGGGTCCTTGTTTCAGTTCTTCTCTCAAAATTGGATGCTTTCTTTTGGTCCACTGAAGCACATCACCATCCTAAGGAAAACCTTGTAAAGTATATTATGGACTATGCTATGTTAGACCTGTAAGACTTAACATTTCTAAGGGGTATCAATCTAGCCTTTAAATTTATGCTGTCAGGTTTGTATTTTGTGAATTTTTTGGGGGTGATGGTGGAGATATTTTCAGGTTTAAGTCATTTGCATGTTTTCCTTTCCCACCCTATCTTTTGCTGTGCATACACATATTCTTTGCCCTTATGAGAATTCAACACTAGAGCTCACATGTGGATTTACCCTGAAAATACAAAATCACAGTAGCCTGGGCATCTTTTGTAAGAATGAGAGCATTTCCCCAGCTTTGTAGCTTTTATGCTGATGCTTCTTGGAAACTTTGACTGTACTTGAGGTAGAGCATGTTTTTTGTCAGATTTTGCCATTCTTTCAAGGCTCTTCTCAGTCTTGCAGTCTTGTTGCTGCTACTCCAGTGGTACAAAGGGAGTAGCAGGAGCAATGATGTAATAAAATCAATGGGGTTTTGTTTAGTTTTCCTCTAGAAAAAAGCCCAGCATGTAAACAATATTAGCAGACATTTTGCTGATTCTTCCCCACAATGGGAGTATTTATTCTCAACAGTGAGGTTATGTTTTCAGCAGCAACTTGACTGGAATATTTTTTAAGAGTGCTTAAGACATCATTTGGGTTTTCCTTTTACCTATTTCTTTAAATCAAAGTTTTATTGGGGTGTTTTTTCCCATATAGTCATCTTCTAAAGAATTACTAGTCTGCCTCTTACTCCTTTTTGTTTGTTCTGCTGCTTACCTATTAATTCCTACTGAGCTTCTGCCTGGAATTGTAAAGCTTTTCATCTCACCAATAGTATTTAGTAATATCTTACTACGTGAGTTTTCCTGAACTTAGAGTGGCTGCCTTAATTTTGATTGAAACAATCTTTCCCAGGCTGTTTGGATTCTCTGTTTATTATTTTAAGCAAGACAACAAATTTGTTACTTTCTTCCCGTCTGTTATTTTTAAATCATGGGGTTTATGCTATAGTTTAGTGCAGAATAACCCATGGACTTCTCAGTCTCGGCAGTTTCATCTTCTTCTGTTAAGGTATAGAAAGTTCAGAAGTTCGCAAAACTGTGTGTGAGAGCAGTCATTGAAACTTGGATTCACAGCAATTATGCACAGGGGGGACCATCCAGTAGAACTACATCTGCTAGTCATAAGGTTACTCATTTTCACTTATTTTCTCTCAGTCAGAGCCAAGAAATGAACTGTAACTGTTACCAAAGCCTACCTAACATTTTGGCTTACATGCGTCTTTTGGAATCTTTTAGTTTTATACATCCAGATACGGAGGATACAGCCCTTTGCAGTGCACAGCAGTGGTTAATCACCCTTACTGTCACAAATGCGTCCCTGCTTTCTAATCTGAAAATGTCTGAAATCCCATGGACCGGCAGCTGCGAATCTGACAACGCAGTGTGTCATGATCGTTCCCTGAAGTGATCTAATAGGATTTAACATCTGTGGACCTCTTGGGTTGCCAAGATTTTACAAGCCTGCAGTCAGAGTTTGCATTATAAAGGACACCCCACTTTCGTGCTGTTTTCATATATGCAATTTTGATGACTTTTCAGAAACCAGCTAACATCTTGGTATTCACGTAGGTATGCAGTACATTTAATGTGCTTTGGAGTATTAGTGTAAATGGGCATTTGCTGTGTTCCTCATCTTCCATCCCTTTATTCATTCTAACTCCACATCCTCTGTGCTGTCCTAGAAAACAGTATCTTGGACAGAAATAATAACTAGATTTGGGCAAATGTTGCAAGCATTTGTCAATCCTAGAGTAAAAAGTGAAAATTAAAACCTGGTGTGTGCACTGTTTTATGATCGGCGTTAAAAATAAACCAACGCAATCACAACAACAATAAAACCACCCATCTTTTGTTACTCTGAAAAAAACCCATTTGCTTCAAGTATACTTGTGCTGCTTTATATTGCCTTTTTTAATTGAGAGTTTTGGTGGTACTCGAAGAAAGGTTGTTATTTACTGAGGGATATGTATTTGGAGGCAGAGGATTTGTGCCTGGAGGTTACACATTGGCTCTTCCTGGGTTTGTGAGATGCCCAAAGAGCCTCTGAGGCTGATGGTGGGGTGCAAAGCTCCTTCTGCAGGAGAGTGGCCAAGGAGCTCTGGGCTGGTTAGGAGAGACCTGAGCAGTGTTTGAACTTCTCAGGAGGAAAAATAACGTGAGGTCCAGAAGTCTGTCATTGTGAGACAGCTTGGAAAAAAGGGGTAGGAGAGCAGAAGGGGTGTGGGTCAGGTACTTGTGCCTGGTCCGAAGGCAAAACAGAGCTGCTTGTTTGCAGTGTGTGTGGTGCTCAGTTCTACTTCTCTAAAGTACTGGATATGACAGCACAGACTGCTTCAGAATACCCTAAAAACTGAGAAAGGACAATGTTGCTTGCCCTGCAAGCTGCTCAGGGTGAGCACTATGCTCTCTACTTGCCTGTTAAGACTGTGTAAAGGTACTTGAGGTGGTGGTGTAGTCATTCGGGTCTGTTATAACCAGTATGGAAATATATTGAGAAATAGAAATAAGAGAAGGATCGAGGTCCCAGAATTTTATGACTTGAGAAATAGAGTATCTTTGCTACTCTTACAGTTTCTACTTTCAAATTAATTTCTCCTTAAGCTACCCTCTGTAGACTTAACTTCTCTAGAGCTTTAAGATCAGTGGCACAGAAATGCTGAGTATTTGGGCCAAGATACCAGTGTGTGCTGAGCTGAGTCATCCTTGTCCCGCTGGGTGTCTAAGCTGCAATCCAGCACTCATCGGCCCTTGCCTTCTCCAGGCTTACTGGGAGAAGGAGAAATGACCTGGTGGCAGATAGAGAGGAGGTGTCTGGATTCAGCTCTTTGATGTTCTCCAGAGATCTGATAAAAATTTCATAGGTGTTAAGGACACAGGAGGTGTAGAGGAACTTAACGCCAGTTTTAGAAAGGTGTTAAGTGATTAGTTCCTACTGGTTTTCAGTAGGAGTTTTATGCCTGGCTGCTGCTTCTTTAAACCTTGCTAATTACCTTCTTATAGCTTTAGGTACATTACTACCTCTAAAAGCCTGTCCTGTGGTCTTTATGACAGTTTCTCACTCATACAATAGGGATAATGTTTCAATTCACAATAATTAAAAGGGTGAGCATAGGAAAAATGGTTAGGTTTTTGAATTCTGTGGAGTCACGGGCTACACGTTCAAACTAATGCTCTGAACAGCACTTGATCACAAGCAGTTCAGTGCTCCTAACTTTAGTTGCTGGGTCATCTCAGCAGCATGTGGAAGATTTTTTATTTCATCTGAAAGCAGATTTTTGTATTTAGAAACAGTATTGTCTTTATCTTGCCTCTGGAGCAATGCCCTATAAGCATAATACACTGGGGCAGGGGACGTTTCAGAGAGCTACAATTTACACAGAGGATATTGAGGGGATGCTTGAATTAATTTCATCTTGTTACGGGATATTTAGCAGGCTGTGTTCTGCATTGCTGCAATCTCCGTGTGCTTCCAGTGGCTTTGGAAGGGAGGGGATTAGAAGAATAATGATTAAGATTTATCCTTTCCTTTTAATGCTTGTGTTATGCCTCTATTGGAATAGTCACTGTGATTATCCGTATACCCTGAGATTGATTTCTTGTTGACCTCCTCAGATGATGGAGTAGGGCTGGGGCTTTTATGCAAACATATTGCGAGTGTCGGACAAACTCAATATCAGTTATGAGCTGAGAGGATCTTTCTTTAGGCATTGGTGTGAGATGCAATCTTTTTGTAGTTTGCTTTTACATGAAAGATTTGCCTCTGGCCTTCAAGTGAAATATTTTGGTCCACTCCTGTTCTTGATCTCCTGTAATACTTCTTGAAGTGGAATTAGTTTTTTCAGGTTTGGAAGTGCTGTTTTGTTGGATACCGATCCATAATGTGTTTAACTTCAAATTATGTTATATTAAAGTTCAGTGAAGCTGAATCTCTGTTTTTATTTCTCTGCCAGTCAACTCGATACCCTTCATCTATTTGCCAATGGGAGGCAGAAAAAAAAGAACAGTTTGTGTAGGTGGCAGTGCCTTGACTGGCACACACGATAGGAACAAATAGGAGGAGAGAAGTTGTTTTCTTTTTTTCATATCCCTTTGTTTTTGAAGTTCCAGCTTTTCCAGCAGGGTCTTAAGCAGTTCTCAAAACGATGCAGTTTCATCTTCTGAGGAACACATGCCCTGTCAGTGTGTGATTTATTGTCAGCTACAACAGAAGGCTCTTCCCCAGTGAAAGCATTTAGGACCAGTTGCTCCTGCAGGTGTCTGTCTTCCTCACATCATCCCAGCCAGACACGTTTCTCTGATGGCACCTGGGTATCACTAAAAAGACAAGTCTGCTTGCAAAGGAAAGCGTGAATACTACCAACTACTTAAATCTATTTCTGCTTATAACAAATGTGAAGAAAGCCTCTTCAGTTCTTAAAATGACAGCGTTGTAGGATTTTATTATTGCTGCTCTTGAGTCAATTAAAGTTGAAATACCACTTTGATAGGCTGTGGAACTGAGAGTAGAAGCTGAGATAAAACTGCAACGTGAGTGGTGACCACAGTCATAGCACCCAGTAGGAATATTAATGGAGGTTAAGATTTCCAAAAATGTGCTCCATGGTGCCCTAATTCTGCTTCTGTTAAGGTCAGTGGTGAAAGTCTCCCTGGTATCGTTTAGAGCAAATGTAAGCTAATGAAGAATGCTTTGACAACCCCACGCTGTAAAGGTTGGCTGCTGTAAAACTGCAGGCTGCTTGTTAAACTCTGAAGAGCTTGTGCTAAACCAGCTTTAGAGGGGCTTGGTCTTGAAATTAATTTTAGCATTTGATTTTCTAATTTTGATTGTAAACTGGCAAGCAGAATGTAGACTTGTTTTGCTTTTCTACCTGCTTATTCTCCCGGATAAGATTCACAAGGGATTATAAAACCAGTTAAAGGTTAATCCAACATATATTCTCAGAGTTGAGATTTTCAGTGCTAAGACTGCAATGTAGATATAAGCACTTAAAGCAGGTTTACAGATTAATATGGATATGGGTTCTGGTTTTCTATATGTTTCTATCAGTGGGTGAATCATGTGAGTTGTTTTCATTAGATTTGGTTGTTACTTTTGATTTTCTCTACATGTATTTGAATTTAAGTTAAAATAATGGAAAAAAAATGATACTTCAAGCTAATTAGATACGTAAAACATTCTTAAATATGCTGTCTACAGAAGATGAGAATAAGCTTATAAAAATGTTTTACATTCAACATTGATTTATGAAAATAACGTACTAATATAAAGTGGAATTAAATGAGTATTAAGCATAAGCCACACAGAAATCTTCAGTTCTTTGCCTTGAGTATGACTTACAAGAAACGGGGAGGTTGCTCACTCCGTGGCTTTGCAGTGTGAGCAGGCAAAAAGGTGAAGGCGTGCAGAAGGGACTGAGGATTCCTGTGCTGCTGACAGCCCTGCCCAAATGGGCGCGAACCCTTAGTCTGAGTTTGAGGAGCTTTATCATGCTCTAAAGTCAAGGGCTATTTTCCTTTCAAATTCCTTCTCAGTTTAGTAAGCTTTTTCCTAGCAAAAATTTTCCTAGCAAACTGTAATACCTTCCTAGTCTTCTTTAAAATGTTCTTTTGGATGAATCTGCACTCCAGACTTTTCCTTAATTCTCCCATTTTCACGTCTGCTGGCCTCTGGATCACCACAAATCCTCTTTATCCTAGTGAATCGTGAATATGGAAAACTTCTTTTAAATAATGCTCTGTATGAGCACAAGATAATTATGTTTAGCTATTTCACGCAAACCCAGCTTTCACACCACATTAAGTCTGAGAAGTCAAGCATTTAGAAAAAGCAGTATCACAGCTGAAGAGCAAAAAGCTGAAGTGTTGCTTTTAGTGCCCCTTCAGAAGTCTGCTCCTGCCAGCAATCCCTTTCCCTTGTTTCTTCCCATGATTTTGTTGAGCTTGACTCCAAACGGCTGTCCATGAAGACAGAATTTCTTCTATGGGAAATCTGTTTCCTCCCCTTGTCTCTTCTCCGGTGCTGCAGAGTAACTTTTTTAGCTGGGAAAGAAAAGACCTCTGGAGCTGGTTCCCACCAAGGAAACGGGAACGGACAGACGGAGGGAGGAGCCTATTTCCACAATGATTTCTGGGCAGTCTGCACCTATGAAGTTTCCTGCATGGTCAGAATGGAAACTGGAAACTCTATGGTAGCAGAGCTGGTTTCTTTAACTTCAATGTCTGGGAAGGCTGAAAAGTGACTGAGTTGTTGGATTCACCTGTTTGGGCTTTTTAAGAGCTGAGGAGTGGAGTTTGCTGGCACTTGGCTTTCCAAATGTGTATTTCTGCCTGACTTAGTTGAAGTGACAGTGTTTCTTTCATACTTAGAGTGTTAGCAGACTTTCAAATAAAACAAAAGTCATCTGTTGGTGAGCTCAGCTACTGATCAGGACCAAAAATTATGTGATTTTTTTTCTTTAACACAAAGTCTTAAGATTGCAGCTGCCCTCCCATAAATTCTAAGCAAGGCTGCTGAAGTGGATTATTTTATACTTTGTGAAACTGCATAGAATGCAAGCACTTAATGAGATTGGACCCCATAGCCACACCTGACAGCAGCTTTATAAATCTGGTGTGCGTACACTGAGGAAAAAATATGTAAAGGTTAGATGTGTTTTTCAGTATTGACACACCACTATTGATTCACTGTGTCCTGCTTTCACTGGTATAGAATCAGTTTTCTATTCAGGAGAGCCACATTTATGCAAAAACTACAGCACTCGATTTAGCGGACACAAAGTTTATAAGACACTTTGGTTTTGTTTTCAGCCAGCACTGCTATGCAGGTTGCCATAGTGATCAAGGTCTTTAGCAGTTTCGAGATTCTCCAGGTACAGAAGCTGGGGGAGCAGAAGCCAGGAGCTTTCAGGGCAGCTGACCAAGCTGGCCAACAGGATTATTCCATACCATAAATACTGCAGTCACTATAAATTGGGGAGTTTACTGGGGATGCTCTCTTTCCTCAATGGTCGTCATCTCCAGAAGGTTTCACCCATCATTCCACTCCTGAGGCCTTTGACCCCTCTGCTTTCACGGGAGCTGTTGGGTTTGCAGTGTTTGTTATCAAATATTCACTGCTGGGAGTGCACAGCCAGTGACTGCTGTATGAACTGAGTATAACTTTGTGTTTTAGTATTGTTCCTATTATTATTACAATTTATTATCATTATTATTATTATTAGTTTAGTTTATGTCAATAATTAAACCGTTTTTATCTCAACCTGCAAGTGTTCCAGCCTTTGCTGATTTTTCCCGCATCCCAGGGGGGATGGGGAGCGTGACTGAGTGTCTGTGTGGTGTTGAGCTGCGTGCTGGGTTAAACCATGACAGCAAACTCGGGTCACCTTCAAGTTCTGAGGTGAGCATCTGGCACAGGTGTAGCTGTGTCTGACAAAGAGCAAAGGAGCTGTGCCCTTTCATTGACAAACATGCAGTTCATAACTCAGGTTCACTTCTCTTCCAGAAATCAATCACAAGGCTTTTACTCAGCCCTTCAGTAACTTCCTCCTCCTTAATAACCAAGACAGCTGTCCTCTGATGCTGGGATTATAAATCTGGATGAGCATCGCTCTGTTACAGTGGTTGGTTACCACCTGCTCCATGTTATGGTAACTCATAAAAGTAAATATTGCTGTGTGCGATACAAACACAAAGTAAAGAGGATGTGTGCCCCACAGTGTTCACAGCATAAAAGTAAGGTGAGAGAGCGCATGGATATCAATGTTAGGTAGAAGGATATCATGAACTGGTGCTGCTTTTTTGTTTTCTTGGAGTGAGGAGCGGGAGGGCAGAGGCACCAGATTGCCATTAACAGTCAAGTTTCTCCTATCATCAGATCCTGTTCCGTGATGAAATGCTTTCAGCAAATGATGCTATGGGTGCTGTGCGAGAATTCTCTACAAATGGTAACTTTACTATGGACTGGGCAAAAATTGGTGCTTTCTAGAAATTGTTTCCTGTTAGATAAAGTTGTCCTTTTAACTGCCAATACTTGCTACTGTCAACTTTAAGATTACAGTGAAAACTCCTGGGCTGCTTGTCCTGATTGAAAATGTCACTGTGTGTTGTATAGGAGATATTTTCTCTTGTTGGAGCAAACCTGTATGGTATTGTACAGCTTACTGTGCAGTAAAACTTCAGCTTCTGCTGGCAGAAGGGCACAAAACCAAAGGGAATTCTCATACTCCCCTTAACAAAAGATCTCTTCACTGGGGAGGACAGTCTGTAACTGTGCAGTGTTTATATCCTCTGCCTTGCTGCTGCTCTGTGACCAAAATGTTCGCTCACTGCCTGGCTTCTTTGTCAACTCATGGTAGAAATAGTTATTTTTTGTCAACTGCATCTAACACGGTATCAGTTGAGGATGAGTCAAATGGCTTGGGCAGAATTGCCTTGTCTATGAGCACCCCTGCTCAGATCATTCTCTAACCAATTTATTATGAAGTGAAATAGCAGGCTTGCATGCCTAGAAAAGAATGAGCAAGGAGACAGCCAATTAATTGTTTTTCTCAACCTTTTCCTTTTTTTGTGTGTGCTCTGTTTCCCAATAATGGTTTTTAGGTATACTGGCCAACTGAGCTATTTGAAAGTGATTTTGAAGTCAGTTGCTGTAGAAAAGTGGAAGCTTTTTTTGCCAGTGCTGTTGGGCAGTAGCTGGAGGAAGAGAGACTGAAATTTGTGGGTAGCTGCAAGAAAATACAATGTTGAGTGGTTCTGTATGAAGACAGCTGCTGCCTGGCCAGTCCATATGTTCAGAGCTCCAGACTAACCCCATACACTGTCTCTAATGCAGGAAAAAGGGCAGGAACAGGGGTTGTTGAGAGGAAGATGAGGAGGGAAATTAATCCAGTGAAAACCAGGTTTCATTACAGCCTCAGCAACTTCTTCAGTGCTGCCTTTGCACACCTTTTTCTCCCAAGGCATTAAAACCTCAAGGTTTGGAGGATACAAAACCAGCTGTGATAGAAGTATTTCAGGAACCAGACACAACTTCTCATGAAATAAGCAGCCAAACTTTATCATTAACACTATGAAAGAGTGGCAGCTGCTGATCCAGTCCCCAGAGCTGCACCACTGCAGAACTGCGCTCGACTGAGTTTGCCCACATCCCATCAGCTGAGGCTGCAGCTCTGCATCCTGCTCTTTGCTTTTTAGGAGAGAGGTGTTCAAGATAGCATCAGTTTTGTGGCTTTGGGAACCATAGGCACTAGGGAGCCAGAGTGGATATCCAGCTGGTGTCTTGTTTTAGCAGAAAAACACCCTTCTGGTTATTACGGGCACAGGAGGATCACTGCGACAGCATGCACTGGAGCCAAATCCTGTTCTGAAATGTGTTAGTACAGATGTAGAGTCACTGCTTCAAAAACATAAATAAATGAAGACATCTGGATTTGTGCTGCTGTAATAAAGCAGAATGTTGTCCTCTGGGTATAGTTTCTATGCACTGAACAGATAGGCTCAAACATTTTAAATATTGAAATTTTATGATTTTTTTCAAGGGTGCTCATTTAGCAAACACTAACCAGGAAAATACGGAAGGTAGCTATTGCCTTTGCATGTGCCTGCAAGGGAGAGGCTCCATCCTCCTGCAAGGAGGACACTTAAGAGCTGACCTGGAGCCTTAGGAGCTCTCTAATGCCGTGTGTCCCTATCCAAGCGCTAGATGGAGCAGCAGTGGGAAAAGGCTTCCTCTGGACAGGCAGCATTTTGGTAGCTCATGCTTTTGGAGTCCAAGGTCCAGGGACAGAGAGTTGTTTGCACTGCTGTAACCTGAAATCTTGCCTCATGTTTTTGTTTGATCTGAAAGCACTTAGTTCTCTCTTCCTCACAGATATTGCTTTATCAACAAATAAGTAGTGCAGAGTTTGCATAAGTGTTCTTTGTTCATCTGCTGTTGGGTTTATTGGAATTCATAATCTAAATTGTGTATTCAAAATAATGGTAAATGTTGACACAGCATCTCCCCTTTTTAATTTCCTGCCTTTTCCCAGCAACCTCAGTATCAAATAGTCGTTCTCTCTGTTCTGCCAAGTCAATATTTTCTGTCTG
This sequence comes from Mesitornis unicolor, assembly GCF_000695765.1. Taxonomy (NCBI): domain Eukaryota; kingdom Metazoa; phylum Chordata; class Aves; order Mesitornithiformes; family Mesitornithidae; genus Mesitornis; species Mesitornis unicolor. Next base: position 22,633 of record NW_010174228.1, on the reverse strand, counting down.
CTATTCTGTACATACCCTGCATTATGAAGTCCCTTTCTTGTATTGCACCTCATGGTGCCCTGCTCCTGGGATAGGGCAAATATTTGCCTCCTTGGGATTGCAGTGAGACTCAAACACTAAGAGGTGCCACTGAAGTGATTTTTCCCTGTGCATCTTTAAGGTGGATATTTGTACAAGTTTTTAAAAGCAGCTTAATTAGCCGTATCATTCTGCACTCCAGAAGTCTTCCTCTGTTTCATTGCATGGCTCATTCCTTTGCTGTTGTAGCAGTGTCCTGTTGGTCACTGTACTCTTCCTGGCTCTGCTCAATGACAAGTGTTTCTTGGTTGTCTGGGTATTTTAGAAGTATGGCAACTCTAGAGACAGCAGCACTTTGTCTCAGTTTTTGACATATTCCTGGGGTGTATTCCTGTCCTGAAGATGCTGTAAGGGTCAGCCTATTTTAGGTCTTGTTTTATTTAATGGAAAGAGAAAAGAGTAGGGAAACAATGGAGAGATGGGTAGATAACGAAATGCATCTTCCTTGTGTCCTTGGTTTTCATCCTTGCCTCTGCTTCCCAACGTAAAATACTAAGAGGGAAATTAAATACTTGATTTCCTTAAAATTTTAATGCCACTGAAATAACAGCTCTAAGATCAGAGAAGGCTGAAGTGGATCCTGTCATTTTAGGTGGCTCATCATCAGGATGCTGAGAGCAAACTTTCATCTTTGCTGGATGGTATTAACAGTGGTTGGCTCGGGCACATCTCGTATTGTGTGACCTACCTCGTTATCTCAAAGATCAGTCACTAAAACCCATTGCAGTTCTTGTGTGCCTTGGGCATGCAGTAGATTTTTCGGTCACTTTCCAAAATCCAGGTATCCTCCTGGGGACGCGTTGTTATTTGCCTTGATAGTGAAGTCTGTGTCTCCCTTTTTATTAAGGAGGTCAGACACATTCTTTGGCTTTCTCTGCCTTTCTTCCGTTATTTTCTGACTATCTGTATCTCAGGAATGAAGGGTCAGCACAATACGAAGTGATTGACTTGTCATTTCTGTCTTGATTTGTCACCTGCAACAAAGGGCCCGTCACGCTGGGAAACGCAGGAGCTCAGCATTTCGAGAAGAGCAAACAACGCTGCATCTTGCAGCCTCTCCACAGTGCTGGGATGTTTGCTGGCTTTAAAGTGAAGTTTACATGTATGATTAAAAGAAAATAATTGCCCTAATTGTGAAGGATGTGGAAGACTGATTTATGGATGATACTGTCAGTTCAGTTTTCTACAACTAGTTTGTATGGAAAGAATGTGAATTCATAGGGTGTGTTTTGTTCCAGGAAATGCAGGAGGCTTTCCTGGCTTTTTGAAAATTTAAAACATCACATCTATGTGAACCAACTTAATGTGATCCCATGTCGAGGAGTACAGAAAACTTATTAGATGAAGACTTACTGGCTTCAGCCACTTTATGTGGTCTTTATTTGCCTTTTTTCACCCTTTGTCCAAAAAAAACACTAACAGACTTTTTTCAGTTTACTTTGCCTAAAGCAGAAAATCTGCTAAATGACTCTTTGGAAATAGAAACTTGAATAATAATGTAAGCATTTAGAAGTGCTTTGATTAACTGCATCAGCCTTTTGTAATTTAGGATCAAATAGAAAAAAGAAATTCTGGGCCTTTTGTAATGGGAATTGTAATTATCCCTGTGTCTTTGGGGCAACACTGAATTAAAGACTTTTTTGCTGGGTCATATCTGTGGGAGTGGAGGGACTGTTTTGAGTGAGTACTTCCCCCCCTTCACTAGTGCTCTTAGAAATTAATATGATCGTTCTTTTAAATGGACCGACCTAGAGTGAAGTATTTTCTCTGCTGCTGAATATCCTACAGAAGTGGCACTTCCACACTAAATTGCAAATACATCTCTGAATATTGGCACTCCAATGACAGAACAAGGGAGGAAAAAGTTAATTTACCAACTCTGCAAGAGAGTTTGGAACAAGATTCAAAGTCAATGATGCAATGTTTGATAAGTTGGAACAAATATTGTGTAGCACCTTCTTGCAGAAGTACATTTGTAGTTGACTATGCATGTATGTTGGGCAGCAAGTTGCTTGTCTCCCTGATTTTAGTGTACAGATAATGTTATTAAAGGTGGAAATTAACTCATGGCCATTCTTTAAAGCTTGGTATCTAAAATGGGCTAAACCAGAATGAATAATATTACTGTATTTTTTAAAAACAGAATTCCTATTATCCCTTTTGAAAAGCTCAGTATAATTTGAACAAGTCAAGATTTAAATTCCAGCTGCAGAAAAACAAGGCATTTCTTAGGCCGTGTGTAGGTACCATGGAGATGCTGCAGATAGCAGAAAAGCCAGCAGTCCTTAAGTAAATGCTTTCATCTTATTTGATGTGAGGAGCATCAGCTAAGAAGAGAAAAGTTTTGCCATACAAATAATGTTTTTGTCTTATATTTTATATGTAGCTTGTGAAGTCTAGAACTTGGACTGTGGTTTTCCTTGCATTTCTCAGCCTGTGTTGGTATGCCTGTTTGTAAGTTAGTTTGATTAAGTTTGTTTGCTTCGTTGTTTGGTTTGAAACAATTTGGGTTACAGACCTGAACCTAGAGCAGAGATGCTCGGAGTGGATCTATGTAATCAAAGCTATATAGGATTTTTCTGTGTCTGTTGATGTGGAGCTGGGGTCAGGCAACTAGCTTAGAAAGGGAAAATGATTTTTATCTAAGTATGCTGTTGATTTTCTGGAGACTGTTAGCACTTAAAAAAAAATCTAAAGGAAATCCTAAGTGGCAGACAGGGCACCTATGACAAAATAGCACTGTTCATTAGGCGGTCAAGAGGAGAAAAGCAAAGTGTGTTCATGTGGCATTGAATCAGTGCAGAGAGAAAAGAACTGCAGGGGAGTGCTGCGGTGCCTTTGTGTTATGGGGATGAGAGTCTGACAAAGGGAAGGTGGTTGTGGAGAAATATTAATGAATAAAATGTCACCTCTGAAAGTCATCCTTGTCTTCCTTCTCTCTGTATCAAAGAACACACAGGAGTGTTGGGTGGATAGCAACACTCTTGTTAAGTGGAGTAGGGAATGGAGGGTTTGTCCTGGCCTTTTAGCTATACGCAAGAGAGGAAAAAGTTGTATCATTACTACTAACTAGAGAAGAGCTTGCAGGTTTTTTTCTCCTTGTTTCTGCAGTGAGACTGCACAAATCTGCAACTCCTAGGCCAATTCTCTTATGTTTTGCTTTCGACTTATAATTTTCTTTTTCTTGCCTGGGCCCATACTTGCCATTCTTTTATTACAAATAACTTGACTTAGATACTATGTGAGTTTAAAACTCCAAAGACACCGTGTATTTCTTTGAGATATCCATCCTATTTACAGCTACTATTACTCTTACTGTTTTTCCCTGGCTTGAGTCCTGGGCAGCAGCTGCAGATACAAACAGCAGCAATAGACCTCCTCCTTTCTGAGCCAGTGTCTTGGTTGACTCTTCAATGCTGAGATTTAATTAACTTCAGCAATGGGGCTTCTAAACTTCTGCTTTAACAGTCTCATATTAAGATATACATTGCTTTCCTTCTTTAGCTCTCTCTGGCTCTTTCTTGATACTTATATATGAGCAAAACACTGCACATAATATGTACCAAGGAGAAGACTAAAAAAGAAAGCTCACATGACAGATGTAAATCACAACACTTAATACTCTATAGGAAACCCAACGCTGATGATGGCTGGGTAAGAACCCACAGATGCTGATTCCCCTCTATATACAGGGATGGCTCTGGGTGCAGGGTGATTAATGTCAGTGCAGGGGCTCTAGGTTTACACTGATTTTACTGAGTAAAACCCCATGCCCTTCATCGTATTTAAAATCGGACAAACTGAAAACTTCTCACTGATTGCAGTTGCAGCATTTGAAGTAAAATCATAAAGTTTTATTACCCCTGCTGCTCTTAGTGCCCCATTCTTTCAGGTTTCAAGGACCTGAGGGGGCCTCTTTCATCTCCTAATTGAGGTAAAGGGGGATACTTTTTCTGCTGAGTTCTGGTTTTGCTTGCTTAAAAGCTCTTCCTTCAGGCAAAAGTCTGTGCAACACTCCATTAACACCAAGTGGCAGGGTTTTTCTTCCCCTTCACTTGGGAGAAATCACAGAAAAAAGGGAATTAGCAACTTCTGTAAAACTCTGGAAGTGGATGACAACTTTTCCATTTTCATCAAAGTGCAGTATGCACGTATGATTTTCAGAAAAGTTGGTATTTCTTCTCTAAGTTACAGAGCATGTAACACAGGAGAAAACAGAAGAGATTGAGCTAAACCATTTTTTTTTTAAACTTTTAGTGGGGTGTACCACGAAGTCTCTTTTATGTTCCTTCACAAACCTCCCCATTAACATTTTGATTTCCATATCTCACAAAGAATGCAAAATGCACTTGACTTCTGGATAAATAATTTTCCTCTCAAAGTCTCTGCTGTTGAGTGAAAGGTTGCTGTACTTGCACAGTTCTGTTTTTACATATTTATATTAAACATCTTGTGTCTGCATTTATGCAACCCATGGCCACAAGCATCACCTCCTCCCACCAAAGCACTCTCTTGCCCCATTCAGCAGATGGATCTCCAAGGCTCAGCCTTGCAGGGAACCGTTACTCTAAAGAGAGTTGAGGAAAGTGGATTTGGGAGCTCGAGGCCATCCCCAGGGAGTGGATACCATCGTGCCCTCGCGTGTACATCTGTTTCTCTCCACTGCTGTATCTCAGGGCATTACCAGACAAACTAAGCAATTTTAGCTATTCCCAGGAGATATCTCTAGTTTTCCTTTTAGCAGACAAAATGCTTCATTTTCCCTAAAACCCTGGAGCACCGCAGACTGTAATTTACAGAAATTAGTTTTTTAAACTGAAATTAGCTTAAATCCATGAATTTTGCAGAATTGAGGAAGAGAGTTCGTAAATAAAACAACAGCACTGAGCTGAAAGAGGTTGAACGTGCAGGACCAGCAAACAGGTTTTCTGCAGAATTGTTTGGGGCTGGTCTTCTTCCAATGGAATAATTTAGCAGGACATAATACATTTGTATTCAAAGTGCCTTGCACATGTTCCAAGTTACTCCTTGCCAACCCCCTTTGCATTGCTTTAGGAAAGTGAGGAAAAACTCTTCCAATGTTATAGATGGGGAAACCGAGTTGCAAAGTGAGTCGTTTAAAGCAGTAAGAAACATCTGTACCAGAGAGGGTACTTGTATTGAAAATTTGTTGATTAGATCTGTAGCTTAGATTTCCTGAAAAAAAGTCAGAGACACCAAGCATCTGGTCTAGAATTTTGTTGCATTTGCTATTGTTGATGTCAATGAATTTTGCGTCAGGTCCAAATGATCATGTGATATAATGCATTGAATTTTCATTGGTTTGTTTTTTTTTAAAACTTGTATTTCTGGAGACATAGAAGTGATTTCTGCACCTGTCTACAAAGGAAAGTTTATACATAATATCTTTCTGGAAGTTACCTCAGGTAACGTTTGTGTTAAGAGACCGCTTGGCTTTGCAGTGCTGATTTTGAAAGCTGTCTGGGCATTTTCTAGCAATTATAAATGGCTTGAAAAGTTATCAGTCCTATTTCTGAAGGAAAGGAAGATAGAAACATTGTGTATGCCGAGTCTGAAGTGGTAATCAAGAAACGTATGTAGCTATAGCAAGGATCACTTTCCTGTTTCTGTGGTATAGCATTGGTTTGCAAATGTAATGAGTGCTCTAACTTATAATTTATTGTTTAATTAAAAGTAAAACTATTAATGCCAAGCATATAATGTGAGTGCACTGCTGCAGTGGTACATGCTTTGGTGGGCACCATCCTGTTTTTACGCTCAAAGGAGTGAACATATTGCAAATAAAGGCCGTGGAGTGCTCTGCAAGTAGAAGAAATTCTGGCTTGTCCGTGGAGTGCTCTGCAGCAGTAGAGATTGCCTTTTGGCTTTGCAAGAAAGGGCACTTTCCTGGGAGCGCTCTCTCTAGCCAGTCTCTGAATTCTGCCTGTAAGTGAAATGGATGCTACAGGAGATTTAGTTGTAGTTTGAGTTTTCAGGAATATTTCCCTTTCCTGGTCTTTCACAGCTGACAGGTTCTGGCCAATCCTTCCCCACCATGTGCTGTTTCTGATAAAGCTTAACCAAAACTGCCTCCTAGATCTTGACATTAATTCTGAAGCTGCTTTATTGAAGAAGTGGACCTAACCTTAAAGTAAGGGTCCACTCTGCACCTGTAGGATATTTTTCCATTTCCCCTTTGCGTGTAACAGTTGTTTAAAACACATGCACAGGGAGGCTTTGGGAGACTGCTTTTGTAGCCAGGACATACTTTACTATTTTTTTGATTACAGTGAAGCAAATTAAACTTATATAAACTTAATTATGAAACTTTGTAGTGGAGCAGGTCACTAATGAGGCTGGGGTAAGGACAAAAAAGATGGGATATATGTGGAGACACTGGACAATCATCTGCACAGGTCAGACCTGGGACATCCATTGCAAGCTGGTTGTCTGCTATTGCTGAAACATGGGAAATAAGCCAAGGATATGTTTTTTTCATGGATAATACTGTGGTGAGCTCTTTCAAACTCCTGAACAATAAAAGGATCTTAGCGCTCTGATCCCTTCTTATAACACTGTCTTCATAACCAAACTGAAGATTTCCAGTTGTGTACTGCGGATTGTTACATTTATATTCACTTAGTTTTACAGCCTGCTCTGCTGTTCATCATCTTTGGGTCCTGTTCCCATTGTCAGAAAAAACTTGTTCATGGTGTTATTTTATGATCCAGTAGAAGTGTCCTGCCACATTTGATTCTTTTCAGCATTGCAGTCTTCCTTCACACCAGTGTCCCTGCCTACCTCCCCTTGCTCATTGTGTTCACTGAGCATCCTCTCTACCCTTTCTAACCAATTTCTGCACTTTTTTCACTGTGATTAACTAATTGATTAACTAATGCAGAATGAAAATACAAATCGGTGACATTTATTTTTTGTGTCTCTCACTTATAGTTTACAGAAATCCATCAGAGGGAATGTAACATCTGTCCAGTTCTTCATTAGCAGCTATTTGCCTCTTTTGTAATGCAGGAACAAAGGGACATCCAAGGAACTTGGAAGGTTGTGTATTTTAAAACTGATAAAAAGAACACACATTTTGCTTGTGCTATTCTGTCTTGAGGCATTTCAGGAAAATAACTTAGTAGGCCTGGCAAGAGATTAGACATTTACTTGAAAATCCACAGTTAAATTATGTAGGATGATGTTCTAGAAGAGATATAAAGCTGCTGGCTTCAGGACATCAGCCAACCATGCATTGCCCGGGGTTAGGCACTGCGTCCTCCCCATGAGCCTTGTTACTGCATATAATGATCTCTCACTTCTACCTTCTTCCATAGCCAGCTCCCGTTGGAGGCCACGCACTGGACAAGCTGCTCCATTGTTTTAATCCAATATGTTCCTCTTACTTTAGTTTACCTAAGTACACCAATTAATTGGTCATAAAGTTGTTCAGGCTTTTAATGAATAGGGAACGTGAGTGATTTACAACCCAGGGGAATAATATATCAGGCGAATGGTGGAGTTTGGCCTAGCTGCTTTCTGAAAGATTCGGCCTGGTTATGCCACTCGCATAGCAAAGAGCTGCGCTGCAGCCATTGGTATTCAAGAAGCGCTACCCAAAGGGAATTATTTTAAAATAATTATGGTGTTTTATCCTTTTCTTCCCCTCTTTCTGTAGCACTTTGCCTGCGTGCTGATTTTGATGGAGATGTGCGCGGCACAGGGCTCCCTCCCCCTTCTTGCTGTACTTACGCTCATTGTCACTGCAGCGAGGGGTGGCTGTTGCTGTGAAAGGGAAGAAGGTTACTGGATCACAGCCCTCATAAATATCAGATGAAACCAGCGGGAAGGAATTTGGGTTGGGAGTAAATGACACAAAGCCCTGTGTTGGTTTTACATGTGTGGGGGGAAACCTAAACAATCAATCTTTCTGTGCTGACAATTGAATATTTCTTCCCTTTGCTTTACTACAGTATTTCTGTTTCTATGGCAACCAGGGATTTTTGCAGGCTGGCAAACTCTCCCACAGCAAATCCAGGGAAGCAGGTGTTGGTTGAGGCTGTTTGCTTTGCCAGGGATGCTCCAGCCCCCAGTCCCCAGGTCTGCAGGATGCTCCGTGCAAGCAGTGCTCAGCCACTGTGTCCATGGGTGAGCGCAGCCCGTGATCAGTGCGCTGGCTATTCAGGATTTGGGCTGAAAATTGAGATGAAGTTATCAGGACTCCAGTTTCAGAGTGTAAGTTAAACATATAGAAGGGCTCAGAAAGCCATGACTTTTCTTTCATACACACAATTTTGTGGTGGTGTGGTATTTTAAGATAGTGGGTTTTTTCCATTCCCATTAAATGTGAGTCACTGTGGTTGCAAGCTTGGTCACCTCATTACTTTATGTTCTCTAGATTGTTTCATTGATCCAAGTTGTTTCTAATAAGCTGTAGTAATATGTTAGCTTTGGATGATAAAGAGTGTAAAAATTACTCAGGCTTAGTAATTTAGACCCATGGATTGCCACTGGAATAAAGAGTCTGGACAAGTGAAGTCAGAACTGTGCTATACTGTTGTTATATATCCCCTATTAAGAAAAAAAAAAAGCAGTGTAGCTTTTCTTGACCCTGTCTCTGTAGGCAGCAAGTGAGATGTGTTGCTGATGGGGTGGTGCCAAGAAGAGGGAGAGGTTTCCATAGCATAACTTTGTCAGTGCTTGGATGGGTGTAGCAGTCCTGGCAGCTTTGGGCTGGTGGTGGGGAGATGTGCTGTCAGGTTGGGTTCCCTTTTCTAGCCCTGCTGGTGGTCTCGGCATCACAGCCGTGTCCTGACAATTGCTTTTACCATGAAACTGGGCAAATGAATGGTTTTTAGCCTGTAAAATCAGGCCTGTGAATGTGTGTTTCACAAAGAGACTCTGGGGGTTTCCTTATCTCTGTATAGAGAAGGGCTTTCACATTGCCACAGCCATGTATTGGTAAGGACCTGCATTGCACTTATGCTGTGACTGTAATACTCTGCTTTCCACATGATTTCCCCACTGCTGCACATGTTGCTGAATGAGGAGAAGGTGGGGGAGGATGGTTGTTTTGCTAAGTGTGTTTCTTTCATTGGCAGCAATGAACGAGGTGTAAAATGGTCAGTAAAGAAAAAGTTGGTTTGGCACTAAATTATATACTCTATTTTCTTGCTGAGGAAAGAAAGTAAAATAGATGTAAATAAAATAAATAGATGTAAATAAATAGAGATTAAAATTGATTGTTTGCCTCCCAGCACAACATTCAGTAATATGAAGATGTGAACTGTAAAGTACAAACTGGCGTTTGTAATATTCGGGAAAAGCTGGCTACTTGACAGCAGCACAGACCTGCCTCCTCCCGTATGCTATCCTGTCTAATGGGAATTTGTGGGACAAATGAAATGAAGAAATATTTACTCTTAGCAAAGTGCTCCAATTCTTAACGTATACAGAAGTCTCTTCAGACTCGGTGTAGAAGTGTCACTGGATATCAGACTACCGTGCCATGGCTCTGAATGATCCTGACTGGTGGATTTTGACAGAGCTGTTTCTGTTCCTAAGTAGATACTGATTTCTCTCAGGGAGGTTGCCATTTTGAACAGTTTGTACATTCTGCAGGTAATACTCAGGGAAGTATCCAGCTAGAAAGGATTCCTCTAAAGCAGTGCATCTCTCTATTCACCGTGGTGTCGACGCAGTATTTATTTCTGCCAGACCTGAAGGGCTCCTCTGGGTGAAGTGGCAGGGTAGAAACCACGGTGCTGGGAGCTGAGCTCTTCCAAGCAGAGATAATTTGATGATGATACTTGTGAATGGTCTCACTCCGCCCGTGCCATTGAGACAAGGGTGAGAACTGAGGGGAGGGATGTGGTACTTGTCTGAAATGAGCTTTCAGCTAAGCCCACAAGCTGGTTGAATGAATCAGTAGGGTCTGTGATTTCTCCCTACTGAGTAGAAAAGAGATGGATTCAGCTACTGCACCAGCCACCTATTCTTCTCTTCCAGTCACAAATGTAAAGAAATGTTCTTTTGCACCTTGTACCCTGCAGAGATGAGAGAGCCCAAGAATTAACCCAGTCTGAGTGCTCAGAGTTGCAGGAGGATTCAGTGCTTGTCTTTGCTGATAAAACTAAAGCTGGAAGTTCAGCAAGGTGTTTTGTCAGGCTCTCCTTCAACACAGGATGAAGTCTGTCTAATCTTCATAGAAGCAGCATTTTAAATTTTTTTACTATTTTTTTTAAAGTCTAATGTTGAGGACTCAGACACTGGTCCCATTGCTTTCCTTCATTACTTTTAATGAGAAATTTGTAAACATCTCCCTCCCCTCTGCTGTGGTTCTCCACAGACACTTACAAAAGTGCTTCCAGATGCTTCTGAAGTTTCCAGCTTTCTGCTAGGCCTCATTTTGTTTTGAAGTGTCTGATGCTTCATTAGGAATTTCTGAAGGATTTTTGGGATGTATTCACAAAACAAATTTCAAAAAGGGCATCTCTTAAATAAGCAAATTTCAGACATGGGGTTTAGAAGTCTGTCTGACAAGACAATGTCAAAAGCCTCTCTGGAGTCACGATATCCAACCTCAATATTCCTTTATCCAGCTCTCTATGGAAAGAAATTAGATTGATCCTTGACGTATAGGTGGTTTGTCTACCAATATGTGCTATTGCTTTGAGGGAGAATTTTAAGTACGCCCTGGTCTGTAATTAGTTGCTTTGGTCGGTTTTTTGTTCTGTTTGTTTTTACAAAGTACTCTGCCTCTCTGCATCTTCTAGATTCTCATTCCTCTGTTTTGCAAAGAAAACCTTTAAGGAAAAACTGATTCTCAGAATTTTATCAGGTCAAGCCAAATTGCAGACATCAATCTGACACCTGGGGAGATAGACCCAACTACCTTTTTTCCCCCTGTTTTACCTGCTGTCATAATACTATTTTCTTACTTGCCTCTCTAGTCTTACCTCTTTATTGCAGTACAGTGTTTTCTTGATGGTTTTTATATCCTTTCTTTACTTATCTCCATTACTGGCCTTTCTGAGTTTGATCTTCACCTGCCCTTGCTATGCTTTTGAGCCCACGTAAGTAATAAGGTCCAGTTTTCACCTTTTTCTTTAGACTTCCTGCTTGCACAGGAGGTCATCAAAGAATCTGAGGTTCAGTTTTTTCCCATTCCTCACTGCTATCCATCCTGTGTGCCGTGTAATTTTGCTTTAAACAACCGGAAAATTTCCAGAACTTCTGCTGCCTTCTGGCTTGTTTCACATGACACATCATCTGAAGCCACTGAAATATGCTTTTACAAAAATCCATTGTTTTTGCTGTTTTTCTTCAATGCTGCGCATTCTACCACTTCATGGTTGCTATAATTCAAACTGGTTTCAGTTTTCATATTCTCAACTACTTCCACTTTATTTGGTCGAGTTAAAGCTAAAGAGTCCCCTAGTTGCCATTCTCCTTTTGTATCAAAAAACCAGTTCCAAATATATTTATTTCTAAGCCTTTTTTAACAGTTGGTGATAGCTTATATTACTTTTCCAAGAAACTGGTGTTCCTATCACTGCAGTTATCCAAGCATTGATCGTGGTTCTGTCATCTGTGTTAAAAATATTTCTACATGACTGACCTCGGTCCAAAGGCGAGAACCTGCAAAACCTTGAACATGTAACAGTGTGCTTGTACAGGAAATGATTAGCGGGGCTGTAACGCGCCGTGTAATCGGTGTTGCTCTCTTCTCCTCGTCTTTCCACAGCTGTTAAAGTTGCACAGAACAGGGAATATTTTCTGCCAAGCTGCAAATCATCTGGGTGAGGGATGATGCATCATTAAGCAATGAATATTGGGGAAACTTTCTTCCTGCAGGTGAAATCAGCACCTATTTGCCCTTCAAAGAACAAATCCCAAACAGCATGGGCATATAGAATTCATTTCTACTTGTGGTGTGCTCATCTATGGGTTAAAATAAGAAAATTTAGCTCTATAAGAAAGGATGGAATGACTGATGGGCTTTGCTCGCTATTATCCAGGGTTAGATTTCCAAACCAGAACAGTGGAGTTCAATCAAATATAACTGAGAGGGAATACCTTGCAAATAGTGGGGGGATTAGAAACATCCCTCTAGTTCCAGCACTAACAGAGGTGTCATTAATAAATATTTCCCTCTTGCTGTTTGATCTAATTACAATTTAAATTTTGGGTTCCTTCCAGAAGGAGCTTGTGCCTTCTGTCTCTGTTTCTCGCAGGAGAGGGAGCACCTAATTGCATTTCATGTTCCAACCTAGGAACAACCTCTGGTTTTGGCTGCTGCTTCACAAAGCCACAGTGAGAGGGCGAGGGGGAAATGAGAGCAAACAGTGATTCACGCAGGTGCTACAGCTTCACAAAGAGGAGGAAAAATGGGAATGCATTATCCACCTATAATCACTGCAGCATCACTTAATAACTCACTTTTCTGGGGGGCATCCAGCAAGCTATAGAGTACTCAAGGCTTTGATTTTATGCTAAAAATGAACATCCTTATTCTCAAGAGTGTAGATCTCTGTGCCTTCTCAAGCACAGAAGGGATAGAGGCAGAAAACTTAGAGTTAAATGAAGACTACTTCAGAAGATCATAGGTATTCAGCTCTGTTTTCACCTTTTCCTTCACACAGTGGTCCTGATGTGCTCTTTGATCCTCTGGCAGCTGGGAAGGGCGCCCATTGCTGCCTGCTAAAAGTAACATGTTAGCGGAAATACAAGAACTTCATTTCAATTCCTGGCTGAGAAATAATGAACAGTGGTTTAGGGAAAACCTGGCTAATAAGAGACCTTAAGCACTGTGGGTTTTTAAAGCTATGTTATGTACCTTTAATCTTTCTGAAGATTATAGGGTGACAGGATTTTCCAGAAATGGGCAGGATTGTTAAAACAGTGTGTGGAGATCAGCTGTGAAATGACTACTTTTATCATAACCCCTCAAAGGGATCTCTCTTTATGCTGTTGGGAGATAAGCGTAGGTTGTACCTGGGAAGTTATAATAAATGCTAATTGAGTTTAAGAATTACTTCTAAAACTGCTGTTTATTTCTAGGGAGGAAAGGAGGAGAAGAGGGTAGAATTGTGACTCCTTTGAATGGTGACTGAGCTAATTGACAAAACATGTTATTAGACTGCGTGCGTAAAACTATTTTTCTGTGCTTTGTAATGGATTCTTCTCGTTTACAGAAACACGCTTTGTTTAGAAACAGCTATGGTTGCGTGAGAGCTTGCTTCACCCACCCACATGGTTGAAAACACAAATATACTAAAGCTGAGGAAAAATGCCGCTGTTCATCATTTTTAGCTGCTTTCATAATACCTGCTGAGGTACATTTCCTTTGCTTGCAGCAGATACCAAAAAGCAAATGTATACCCTGCTGTCACCCAATATGCACAGATTTTCTTGGTTATGTGGTGAGCAATGCTGCTCCGGCAGTGGGTTTTGAGGTGTTTTCTCGCAACTGACTGCAGGTTTGCAGGTCTCTCATGGTGGCATTTCATAATTTCCCTGCTTTTTAATCTGGTTCAACAGCTGTGACTATTCTGGTTGAGCAGTGAGGGTCTGGCGCCTGTGTAGCTCTGTCCTCTCTGTAGGTGTGAGGAATGGAGTATGCAGGGCATGTAAACGGCCTTTAAAAAAGGCACTATAAAGAATAAAAGGTTGGGTCGCCTTGTGGCACAGGAGGTTTCAAGGGTTAAGAAAATGGCTTGTACACAAATTCTACCTGTCTAAAAGCTTATGAGACAGTAGCCTGGCAGACTGGCCTGAGCTGCTTTGTCTGAGTTTGATGTCTCAAACTAGACTTGCCAACACAGTCCCTTTGCTCCCTAGAGAAATGTTCGCTGTCCTTAGCTCAGGTTCTTAGCAGTGACAGAAGATGCCCTCGCTTTGCTGGCGTCAAGACAGGTTTGCCCTTCCCAGTAGGGAACTGAGTCCACTGCGTTGTTGTGACGCTTGAAGCATTTTGTTGGAGGTTTAATCATTTTGTTCTCTCTTGGCTCCCTGTACTTTGTAATTAATTCTGATTGTGAAATCTCCAGTGCCACAATAAGGTATTAAAATGTAGGTAGTATTAAGCTATAGGGAAATTTGCCCCTCTCCTCTGTGCTTTTCCAGTCTGGATGGGTGTCATCGCCAGGTACTCTGTGCAAATTCTTCCCTTTGGATTTCATGACTGTCCCAGGAGCAGGTTTTGCTCCTGTCCGTGCAATCTTGTTCCAGGCAGAGGCAAGGAAACTGCATACTGAAGCCTACTTTTGATGAAAGGAGCAGTGTCTGCAATAGCCAAATGTTCCCCGTGGGCCTTTACAACTGTCAGGCAAAAACCTCTGTGTTTTCTTGTGAAAATTCAACATAAACAGCTCTCCTGCTTCCATCCCTCCCTTGGCTCACCGTGCCATCTGAAGAGCTTAATGAGGCTCAAGTAAGAAGGAGGCTGAGAGATGTGGCTGTCGCTGTCCCCATGGGTGGAGTGAGCAGTGACAGCAGGAGAGGAGACTGTTGCCTATTTAACTGCCTATTTGATGGTTTATATGCACATATACTGGGACCAGTTATTTTTCTGCTGTAAGCTGCCCATGACACCTTTACTGCAAACACTTTGTAAATGCTGTGAAGCCCTCTGTGGGTCTCGGTGTCTCTCCAGGAGCAGCATCGCCTGCTAAAGGTGAGAGCTGGTGCCTGCTTTTGACCTACTTCTGAAACTTACGTTTATAAATCCATCCCATAGTGCTCGCTCCCCTGGAGCAGACATCAAGTGGAACGTTGTTACGCATAAAACAGCTACTGGGGAAGGGAGGATATATCAAATAGCTGATGTTAATGCATGATGCAAAGTGCCATGTGCCACAGAAATTTAAGTATTCTGTGTAGGGACTGAACTTTGTGCTTGCAGGCACAGCAGCAGCGCCCAGTGCTCAGGTGGGAGGAGGTAGATCAGTTCGTGAAGAAAAATACAATTTAACCTATATAGGTAGACTGGAAACTGTAAAGAAAAAGCTGATGGTGTTGCAGAGGTTACAGACTCTTGCTGGTTGGGGAGAGCTCAATTTATGTTTTGTGGGAACAAAGAAAGAACCTCTTCATCCCACAACTTTATTGACTGAAAAATACTGAAGAGGTGGAGTGAAAGTCGTGGTCCCTTGGGGAGGTGGGGGAACATTCAAATTGCTTAAAATTGTGCCTTTTGAAATTGTGTCAGGTAAGAGAGAATCCTGCACCAATAAGACTACCATTGGTCTGTATACAGGAATGTTGCTTTGATGGGGTCCTCCTTGGTGCACTTACACCTACTGAATGTCAGCATTTAATGATTACAGTGGTATCATAAGATTTTACACTTTAAAAGCTATGAAAGCTGTAACTGTTAAGCAGTACTTTGCAACTTGCAAGTTCTTCGGTGCAGGGAGATAAACCCTGCATCATCCTTTTGGTTTCTTCTGTACTAAATTCTCCTTTAAAAAAAAATTACAGGAGAAAAGTTGCAGTCGCACGGCATGACGAAGCAGCTATGTTTAACTTTTTCCAGTGCAAACTGCCAAAACAAATGAAATTGAGGTTGTTCACAAGGTGTAACAGACACTTGCTGTTGATGCATTGTGTTAGAGATTATTTGGGCTTTTTTACATCATTATGATCGAAATCCTCATCAGCCATGCCTCTACAACAGGAAACTACTCATTACAAGCAGTAAGGTACGAACATAGAAGGTAGTTTCTGTCAGGTCTTGAGAGAAAGATAAGGGAAGCAGGAGAGGGAGGGCAGTCTGATGGAGGTACAGGTGGGGAGATACAGCATTCAAAGCCTGGTTCATTAAATAAAATTTTTCCTGTTTTTCTTTCTTCCCTGTTCATGTGAAGAAAACAGGGCAAGGTCTTTAGAGGTAATTCTAGGTGGATGAGTACGCTCTGTTATGCAGGCGATGGTGGCAAATACGGGACCAGAAACGTAGTGCTCTTTGAAGCTTATAAACCCTCCAACAGAAGCGTTGGCCACAAAATAAAATTTGAGACCCATGCATACTTGTATTTTGGATGCAAGTTGTAGCAATAATTTGTAATTTCAGTACTTTAAAATCCCATACATTTCAAATCCCAAGACAATGAGAACCATGCCTGTATTTTGTACCTCTTGCAAACACATGCCAGATCATACACCCACTCCCCCTCTTGGATAAGCAGAACAAGCAGGGAGCTATGCACTGCATTTTGGTACCTTTTCAGGTTTTAGAGAACTTAGAGCATCTTTATAGACATTTTTAGCTGGCCAAATCAGTCAACTTCTGTGACCTACATCTCATCAGGTAAGAACAGGTTCTTCTCTGCTCAGCTCAGAGCCTGTGATCTGCACTCACAGTTTCATCATCGCTGCTGCTGCTGCAGTTGAGGCCTGGCTGACAGCAACAACACAAAGTGTTTAGCCTGAGATTCCCAAACTTCCCTTCCCTGGCAACTTACCTTGGCCACTGTTGCTCTGCCCCTTTTCCATGATAATTTCTGAAGCAACTTACCAACTTCAGTTAGTCTAGGGTAAATTTTTGGCAAAGATAAGGTGGGGAGACAGCAAGTAGGAAGAGGACATTCTGCTCTGCGCAGTTCTGCATCAGCAGGCTTGTGGCAGGGAGCTGCTGTCTGGGGAGGGACAGAGAGGAGCTTAATTAAATTGTGGGAATGTAAGGAGACAAAAGAGGCAACAGTTTAGAAAGCTCATTTCTGCTGAATATCAGGTCATGGTTTTGGTGGTTGGTTGTTCCTGTTGGCATGTTTTAATGCTGCTATTAATTCCCTATTAATTCACTTTTCTTCAAACTACTTTATTGCTTCTAAGAGCCCTTTTGCTGTGACCCGTTTTGAGAAGCAGCCTCCTGGTTCAGCACCCATAGGTGTGCGTTTGTGCTTTTCTGTTGCTGTATGTATGACACGTGGAAAGGTATCTGCTATGTTCTGGCTTGCAGTCTTACACGGCAAACACTTCTTTGCCGCACTGCAAAAGGATAAGTCTAGCTCTGAAACTACTTTTGTGGTTCCTTTCCAATTCTCTCTGCATTTAAGCACTGGGTTGTAGCGCATTAAATATTCAGATATTCGACTTCAGCTGTGGAGAAGGTTTGAGTTGAGAACGCCCATTCTCACAAGGACTTTTACGCACCTGCTCCAAAAGGAGCTCATTTTGGCTGGCACACTTCAGGCTGAAATTGCTGGTTGTGAATATGTGGAGCCGCCAATTTAGAGCTGAAGGGTTTTTGAAACCTTCCCAAGGGTGGAGCCCTCCAGCCTATCTCTGCCTTCCTGATGAATTAATGCTTGTCCTGAGGCACGATTCCCTACCTAAGGTTATCAAAGCTAAAGCTGTGGCTGAATCTTTCATAGCTGCTGTTTCTCTCAAGTCCACTTGGCTCACCTTCTTATTTGGCCTCAACTAAACAGAACAAAAAAAAAAGGAAATGAAGTCACCAGAGACTTCTGCTTTGGATTATGCCGTGCTGTTCAGCTCTTATTTCAACCTGGTTGAAGTTGATATTTCTCCACCGGCTTCAGTGAACGGTTGCAAAGTGATATTATTATTATTATTATTATTATTATTATTAAACCATAATCACTACAACAGGAAAAAACCACCAAAAATCAAAACCAAATCGAATGCCCCAGGCTCTACTCCTGTGTTTCCTTCTCCCTTCCCCCCCAAAAAACCCCAACCAAGCAAACAAAAAATACCTAAGAAAAGAGTTCCAGGTTGAGTCGTGTGCTATCTGGGTCTCATTAGCCTTTTGCGTATACTTTTTTTGGGTGTCTGGTTAGAGACATTTAAATGAGTAGAGAAGAGCTCTGCTTGGACAGCCGTGTAACTTTGGAACAAATTTCTGGCTGAAGCTGCCACAGTGCTGTGTGTTTCTGCTTCAGAATATACAGATCTATTCCAAAGTTTGTGCTCCTTTGCAGTCCTAGGTTTGTACGCAGTTGATTCTTTCCTACCTGAATGAAAATCATCTCAGACAGTATTACAGAAGTCATTTTTATTGCAAGACAGTGTGCATCTGTAAACATATTTTCAGCGAATATTTGTACACAGAGCTTAATGTTTTCTTTTTGCAAAGAGAGTACAGTAGGAATTACAGTATTTTTAGAGTTGTACACCTGGTGTGTGTCATTAGAGGCGAGATTGCTTCTCGGTTTGAGAAGGAGTTTTTGCTGTTTGCTAACTTGTTGCCATGGTGGCACCAGTTTTGTTTCTGTAAATTTAGACTGTGCCTTCTTTGTGGTTAAGGCCCTATCAGCACCGCATCGGCTGTTTCGAGTACAGATTGCTTGAACACTCATTGTTTAAATAGGCAAATCTGAGAACCTTGTACACAGAATTGGCAGATAAACATTTAAGTAGCTTGCCAGAAAATGCTATAGCCATATCCCCCAGATCCAGGAGTTTTAAGTTATTGGTCTGAACAGTATTCTTTTTTTTTTTTTAATTCACACAGAATCACAGAACGTGAGGGATTGGAAGGGACCTCAAAAGCTCACCCAGTCCAATCCCCCTGCCGGAGCAGGAACACCCAGATGAGGTTGCACAGGAAGGCGTCCAGGCGGGTTTTGAATGTCTGCAGAGAAGGAGACTCCACAACCTCTCTGGGCAGCCTGTTCCAGTGCTCTGTCACCCTCACTGAGAAGAAGTTTCTTCTCAAATTTCAGTGGAACCTCCTGTGTTCCAGCTTGTGCCCATTACCCCTTGTCCTATCATTGTTTGTTGCCGAGAAGAGCCTGGCTCCATCCTTGTGACACTCACCCTTTAAATATTTATAAACATGAATGAGGTCTCCCCTCAGTCTCCTCTTCTGCAAACTACAGAGCCCCAGCTCCCTCAGCCGTTCCTCATAAGGGAGATGCTCCACTCCCTTAATCATCTTTGTAGCCCTAATTCACTTTTTCATTTTCTTCAAACAAGTGAGGGCGACAACCAAAGGTGCTGCCATCCTCTGGAGAGCAGAGAGCTGGCCATAGTATGCTTTCCTCTTGTTCCTCGTTAGTGGTAGGCATGAAAGAATGTAAGAAATCATCCTCTCCTTCCTTTCTATCCTTGTTACTTCAGGAGCTGGATCATTTGACTGAAATGGGGCATGCATTTCATGGAGCTAAATCTTCTTCTGTTATAGCTATTATGGAGGAGGTGATGGGGCAGCTGAGAAGTTTGGGATGAATTGAGCAGCGTGGCATCACAGCAGTGTGAAGGAAACCTGCACGTGTCTCCTCAGCGCTCTGATAACACGTGTACACAATTGAGTTTGTGACAACGGGTGAAGAACGGAAAAGTTTGGCTTTGTGTAAATACTGCAAATGAAAAGTGCTAATTCCTGCATCATTCTTGATGTGCTAATGGTAGCAGTGCTTTTGCTATGTTCTGCTGTCTTTGGAAATCAAGGTTACTTGTGTTGTCTGTATTTTCTCCAGTGTTATAACAGATTTTCTCCTACCTCTGCTGGCTGTGCCTCAGGGTCTGTTGTGGTCTAGAGACCTTGAGGACTTGGGGGTTGGTTTGCTGTTTGCAAAACAGATCAGGAAAACAGGTGATGATACTGATGTGTGCTTGTTGCAGTGTTGAATAGAAAGGCTGACTTTTTAAATGAGACCTCCTCTCCCGAGGAGGATGTCTAAACAATACAGTTCACACGAAAGAGAAATTAATTTTCTTTGCTCAAGTGAGGTTGTTTCTTCTCATGTTTGTCCCAATGACGAATGCTACACCAGAGAAAAGAAAGGGATCCAAGGTAGCAATTCAGGATTTTTTTTTTAGCTGCTGAGAATACCCGGTGCCTGTAGTAAGAGCAATTTTCTAATATTAGGCTTGCAGCACCCATTTCATAAGTGGGAAAGGAAGGCACAGAAATCTTAAATGTCATAAGTGCCAAAATGCTTGCTCTTTCCACAAGTTTATCCTGCAAATATATATAGTTTGCCTTGTCATTTAAAACAAACTTCACATTTCTTACCTGAGTATTCTATTTTCATTGTCATTTCCATTCAGCACCTGAACCAGCTGATCTAATTCCCTCACTCTGGTTGCCCAATTACTTGCAGCTGCAGGAGGTTTGAATGATGCTTCTCTGAATATCGACAAATTCTGCAAGAGTTTCAGGGTAAGGAAACAATAGATTTTTGTGACTCCTGAGTTTAGCAAAGCTTTACTGGCTTAAAGGCTTTGTAAAAATCACTAAGAATTAGGATTTGATCTGCACTTCCATTTGTAGCTTGTGTAGGGTCACAGTTGTGAGAACAAAACTGTCAAAGAAATTTCAGTGCATAAAAACCTCCGAGCATTCAGCAGCATTATTTACTGTTTGCTGGTTGTTTCTCTTTTGCACTGTTGTTGTTTTGTGTATAGTAACGTGATCTCATGCCAGGGGAGGTTTGGATTGGATATTAGGAAATATTTCCTCACCGAAAGGGTTATCAAGCATTGGAACTGGGAAGTGGAGGACTGACCATCCCTGGAGGTATTTAAAAGATGTGTAGACTGGTGCTTAGGGACATGGTTTGGTGGTGGTGGTGTTCAGTGGTGACACACTAGTGTTAGGCTTACAGTTGGACTTGATGATCTTAAAGGTCTGTTCCAACCTAAATGAGTCCATGTTTCTATGATTCTCTCTACTGCTGAAAATCCCAGTGACTGGAGGAAGGGCTAAAACTGCAACGGTGCAAGAGTCAGAGGCCATGTGTACTTCTCGGGGATAGCTGCTCTTGTTGGGTATGAATCCTCTCCTAGGATACCCACAGCCCTCACCAACCCTGGCCCTTCATAACCTGCTGAGGGGCTGAGCTGCTGCACAGCTCCTGTGAAGGACATGCCATACTAGTGCTGCAGGTTTTCTTTACCACTGGCAGAACAGAGCACTTTCTGTGCACAACATGTGTTGTGCAGCTTTGCTCCAACAGATCAGTGAAGTCTCCTTATAGTGCTCTGACACAGGTTATTTATCTTTAAAGCAGAATTTACATATCCAAAAACTTAGGTGAACTGATCCAGGCTCTACAAACAAAAGTAGATTTGCTGGAGTTTTTTTAGAGCTGGGACATAGCATTGCATTTCAAAATGATGAAGCATTAGAAAAACGGAGATTTTTCCATTGCCACACTATTTGTGGACTTTCTCTGTTCAGCCTGGGAAACAGTGGCTGGAGCAGTCACTTTCTGTGATGTAAAGCAGACACATATCTACCTTAACCGCTGGGGGTAATTGATGCTGTTTAATTTGAAAGACAGTTTAAAGTCACTTGTATTTCACTATAACAATGAAGTAGTCTCTGAGGAAATCTTAAATTACGAGATGAAGTCATTGCTTGAATGCACTGAGCATGAGGGATATTCTCGGTGAAGCAAAAGCTGCCTGTATTCCTGTGCTGTGTGAAGGCAGGAGAAATCCTGGTGTTCCTAACTGCAGCTCAGATAGCAGGGGAAGATGATCCACGTTCCTGATGGCCCCAGCTTCGGGGAAGAGTACACAAGGCAGGGATGGTGTTCGTTATTTCCCCATGTAGCTTTCTTTTCCAGATGACACTCGAAGCTGCAGGTGGTGGTGGCGTGCGGAAAGCTCCTCTGGAAACTGCGACAAACCCAGTGACTGTTCTGCTGTCGTGCTGTTTCTCCTCCCAGCACCCCATGATGGTCTGTCTCCAGAGTGCTGCTTGCTAGCAGCAGCTGCTGGCTGAAATTTGTATCGGGCCTTTGGAATTCTAAATCCAAGAATCTTCAGATATTTAGGATCTGTTTGTTTTAAAAAGTACCAGATGCTTAGTGTGGGGTGGGACACGGAGAAGAGAGCACAGGAGTTGGAAGCAAGCATATGCCGTGTGTTTAACAAAGGATGGCTCCATCGGAGACAGCAGTATGAGGCATCCTCACGAAATTCATGTTTCTGTATGTTGTGTTCCTCTGTAGCCCCAAACGTTTCTGTAGTCAGTCCTTAAAGGCACAGCAAAGAGGGCTTTGTGGAGTAACTCCGTTCCTAGTGCCTGCTTTGTATTGAAGTTACGACCGAGCAGGGTCAAAGCAAGGTTCTGTGGGCAGGTGTGCATGCATAAACTTTCCAAGTTTGTTCAGGTTTTTGCACTAAAACAAGCTCTGCCATTGTAATTGTGTTTGTGTGAAAGGATATTGCTGCTCTGCTGTGTGCCAGAATCATGAAAG
This sequence comes from Mesitornis unicolor, assembly GCF_000695765.1. Taxonomy (NCBI): domain Eukaryota; kingdom Metazoa; phylum Chordata; class Aves; order Mesitornithiformes; family Mesitornithidae; genus Mesitornis; species Mesitornis unicolor. Next base: position 374 of record NW_010174228.1, on the reverse strand, counting down.
TGATAAAAACACCAGAAGATTGTGTAGCTCTTACAGAATGGGCTGGAACAGAGTTTGGCACTTCTGGGTCCTGTTTCACAGAGCTGGCAGTTGTGTCGTATCTTCCTCTCTCAGAATGCTGGAAAGTTCTTCATACTTAGCAATTTATTTTTTTTTTTAGCAGTTTACTAAGGGATTAAGTGACATTTCTGCTTGTGAAACTGTATTAAAGCTGGGGACTTGCAGGAACCCTTCTGCAATGCCACACCAGGTTGAAGTCCCAGCATCTTATCTACTCTGCTGTACGACAGTAGTTGGAACCAGGGATCATTTTCTTACACAGACATGAAGGAATCACTGTTGCTGAGGTTTTTGTTTGTTGTATATATATATAT
>NW_010174227.1:2715-7134 GCF_000695765.1 Mesitornis unicolor | reverse complement strand
AAACAGGCACAGGGGATGAAATCCAAGGGCATGGATGTGTGGCCATGCTCTTATGGGCAGGCTCAAACCTCTGCAAAACCCTCAGGGCTCTGTTGCTGCAGTGAACGACTACAAGAAAGACCCATTGAGAGCATTGGTTGATCATCAGAAAACCAGGAAGCACTGCAGGCATGAGAAACAAGTGAGGTTTTTAGGCTGTTGAAGGCATTTCCAACCTACGGAGAAGAGAAATCGCACAAGGTCACAACAGGACTTGAGCCTCTTGAGGTTGCTCTTGAGAGCTCCTCGCCCTATCAGCCTCATGGCTGCTTAAAAATATCAGAGTAGGAAAAAGTTATTACACAGCACGAGTATCAATGAAATGTAATGGTGCAGTATTTTAGATAATCCAGAGGTGAAAAGCCAGACAGAAAGACTAACGGCTACAGATCCAGGGAAGCCAACATTTCTTGCCCAGAAAATGAGGCGGGGGTGCCAGGGCGGCATTCTGGAGAGCCGTTTGCGCTCATTACGACGTGGTTTTGTCACCAAAATTACCTCCCAAACGATCCCCACAGAGCAGCCCGTAACTCTGAATGAAAAACGGGGAGGAAGAGATGAATGGGTCCGCGTTCTATTTTCTTTTTTCGCCTTCTCTTGAGGAAATCTTAGTAGTTACTATAACAACCCTGGCCAGGGCCCATCTTGTTTAGTGTGCTAACAAACAGACAACAACAACAACAAAAAAAAGCCTGATTTTGCTTTTAAAATCGCAGCCTCCGTGAATTTCCCCTTTCAGCTCCAGGGAGAGGGGAACTTGCGCAAAGAAAAAAGAGTCCCAGCACCAAAAGAGCGGCGCAGAAAGCGAACGACAGCGTTAAACAGCAAGAAGACGCCTTTAATGTGGCTTGGAGGTGTTCGGGTCGTGTTGGAGAACGACCCAAAACCCTGAAATGTCAGTGTTTCATTACTGAGAGTGCATGGTTGCCTTTTACAGAAGTAAAGCCAAGCACGCTCCTTCAACCAGAGCCTCCCCAAAATAAGAAGGAATCGCTTCAAAGCGTGCAACAGCTCCAAATGCCAAGCAGCTCCACTCGCCGGCGCCTGGCACGATCCAGCGTTATTATGAGGGTTGATAATGTCTTAGGATTACACCTCGTTTCCATTTTAACAGGGCAAAAAGAGGCCTGTCGGCAAGGTCACGCTACTGCTTCAATATTGATTGCTGCTTGATTTCTCTGCTGCTCTCTGTAGGAAGAGGCGTCACTGGAGTTTTTACAGCGTCTCTCAGAGTGAAAACGCAACCAGGGTTTTTGTGAGGATGCATCATTTCTTCCGTACCCCTGTTCTAGTAAAAAGGAGAGCACTTCTCGTGGTGGATGATGGGGTCTGAGCTCCCACGATTGGGTGTCAGACAAACCATCTGCGCCCAGGGGATGCTCCTACAAACCCAAGTCCAGAGGTGGTGCCAGGGATCCACCACGGTCAGCAATTCAGGAGCACAAACTCCACAACTCTGGGGCTCCAGCACTGCAGCCTAAGCCACGTCCACCTGGGAAACAGCGCCCAGCAACAACAAGTTGGGTGCATGGCCAAAAACCAGCGTCTGAGGCAGTCTGGTTGAACTGGCTTAGATTTAACCCACGGGTTTTAGCGCAAAGAGCTGATATAACCTGTTCTGCCCTGACTCAGGCCAACTGATGATCCAAGGGCTGGAGCAGCTCTGCTATGGAGACAGCTGAGAGTTGGGGTTGTTCAGCCTGGAGAAGAGAAGGGACCTTATAGCGACCTTCCAGGACCTGAAAGGTGCCTATAAGAAAGCTGGGGAAGAGCTGTTCACTGGGGCATGGAGCGATAGGACGAGGGGGAATGGTTTTGAACTGGAAAAGGGCAGATTTGGGTTGGATCTGAGGAAAAAGCTCTTCCCCATGAGGTGGTCGATCAGTGGCACAGGTTGCCCAGAGGTGGTGCAGGCCTCATCCCTGGAGATCTTCAAGGCCAGGCTTGATGGGGCTGTGAGCAACCTGATCTGGTACCAATGTCCCTGCTGACTGCAGGGTTGGGCTGGATCAGCTTTAAAGGTCCCTTCCAACCCAAACCAGGCTGTGATCCTACGACTCAGAAGGTCATTGTCTGGAGCACACTTGCAGGACTACACCAGCAGAAGGTTTCAGTCCCTGTAGAAAGAGCTGCTGAAGGCTCAGGTTATCAGGGGCTGGTTTGATGTGCCAAAGACAGGAGGAAGAACGAAACCAGAGCAGGCCCAGCAGCCCCACATCACACCAGGCTGAGGGCCAACTCCAGGAACCCTTCATTGGCACCCTGAGCCCCTCACGACCATCACTCCATACCCTGGTGGGAGTTGGGTGCCATAGCTGACTGCACACACGGACACACCTCAGGCACCTCCTCCCAGCACAGGAGCCGATTTCCCACCTTGCCCTCCGTGCTCAAGGGCACAGTTTCTGTCGCAAAGCTCTGTGCTGTGCCTCCTCTTGGATCTCAAGCGATGCCTACACATGGCTTTGAGCTGCCTCCAGAAACCCATATGTGCACATACAGACCGTAATAACAGTCATTATGCCAGCAGCACTACAACATTCCCGCTACAGAATCAACACCAAAAAACGAGTCAAGTTTTGCATTCGAGGCTTTCGAGAGAAAATCCACCGATGGGACAGGGCACGGTGGGACACTCACATCTCGCTCTGCTCGCATGGGGTTTGTATTGGGATTCTGGGGCTGCAGGAGCTCAGCGATGATCTGCTGTGTGCTGCGAGTTTCACTGGTTCAAACAACGATGATTTACCAGCGTGTGGTCCAACGCAGGAGTCTTCTGGCCACCAGCACCACAAACCCGAGGTGGGATAGGGAAATCCAGCTGTGCTCTGCCATCAGCGACGCGAGCGCTCCCGATTTTGCCTCTCGGCGGATGCTCCATACGGCAGACTTGACTCCAGCTGGCCCCATTGTATTGGATCCACAGTGACAGACAACAGGAGCCAGAAACTTTTTGTTCAAGTGGAGCCAGCAGATGTGACACTGAATAAACACAGACAGTCAATCTGCTGAGTAAGAAGGTATCGTTCATATAAATAACATACATCTAATCCTGCTTCCATTTGAAACCCAAATATGGGAAGGCAAGATGCTCGGCGCGCTGTAGATTCATGCCTCGAACAATGAGAGAAAGTAGAAGCAGATAAAACACAGCCCCTCTTAAGCTCAGTTTAATTCCTATTTCACTTTTGCCTTGAATTACTAGCAGATCCACAGCTTTCTCCACGAAGAGTTTCCCACCGAGCGCTAACGGTCTGTCCAGGCTGATGTCAGATGGGGCAGGTTCGCCTTATCAAAATATCTGCTGGTCCCTACTGCTTTTCCCAATCGACCTTAATTACAGACCAATTAAAAGTATAATTCCAATCATTTTAGCCTCACACATTGTAAAAACAGGCATGAGAAACCCAGTGAGGGGCTTCTCATGGTCTCAGCGACAGGACCTGTTGGGCCAGACCTCTGCAATGCCACATTTCCTCCTGATTAGAAAAGCTGGCAAAGTCGCAGCTGCCAAAAAAACCCCATATTTCATTAGAAAGGCAGTAGTGGTATGAACTTGCACTCGAGATAACCTCCTTCTTAGAGGTCCGTGCCTTGTTTCAGTATCATACGCGCTCAGAAAGCAAGAAAAATCGGTAGGTGAGTTTGGTACAGATAATTATTGCACCATAACTTTTACAGAGAAACATAACGCTGTCCTCAGCAGCATCCCTTGAGGATTAATGCTTCCCAACCTCTAAAAGACGAGGAAGTCCTTAATTGTGTGAAGAATCTGCTTTATTGCAAAAATAAATGGGTAAGGGAGGACTGTCACTGGGACTAATTAAGTTGGTATCGCTGTGCTTGGTCGCCCCCACTCAGAGGGTTCGCTTCATCCTGCCTCAAAACACAGCCACCGGTGGGGGACGGTGATGCAGCACGCAGGAATTCAAAGAAGGATGTAGAGAAAATCAAGTATCATCACATTTTCCAGGGGATTAACCTCCATTCTCATTAGAGGCTCATTTATCTCTTGCTTTTTTCTCATTTGCTAGGGAGCTCCTCCAAGACAAGCAGCGATTTATTTGTTCCCCGAGAACCCCGGGCCTGAAAGATGCAGCCATCTGTCAGCGGGAAGGAGCGCTCCGGGAGCGGCTGCTTTCTCATCAAACCTTTTCTAGATCTCCATTTGCCACCCAAATTATCAAATTAAACCAAAGAGCCTTTAGCTACACGTCCACACAAACTATTTTAAAGCATGAGATCAGACCCACAGAGGACAAGTTGGCCAAGATTGCACAGATTGTCCAAGTAGGACAACCAGCAACGCAGCTTTCGTGCTCCCAAAAGTGCTTCCCGTGAGCCCAAGTGTTCATAACTGCTTTACCAAAGGACTTCAGC
>NW_010174227.1:0-2217 GCF_000695765.1 Mesitornis unicolor | reverse complement strand
AGGGAGGGGATTCTGCCCCTCTGCTCTGCTCTGCTCAGACCCCACTGCAGGGCTGTGTCCAGCTCTGGAGTCCCCAGCACTAAAAGGACATTGAAGTGCTGGAGCGGGGCCAGAGGAGGCCACAGAGATGATCCAAGAGCTGGAGCAGCTCTGCTATGGAGACAGCTGAGAGAGCTGGGGTTGTTCAGCCTGGAGAAGAGAAGGCTCCAGGGGGACCTTATAGCGACCTTCCAGGACCTGAAAGGGCTACAGGAAAGCTGGGGAGGGACTTTTTACAAGGGATGGAGCGACAGAACGAGGGGGAATGGTTTAAAACTGAAAGATGGCAGATTTAGATGAGACATTAGGAAGAATTTTTGATGGTGTAAGAACAGCTGCTTTATTTCCTGCAGTTCTTTCAGGCACACATCTAAAATGTACTCAAAATGAACAAGAAGATACATCTTAGCCTTAAGTTTTTGGAAAAAGCTGGTTGATTTAGAAGAGAGTATTTAAAGTCACACCAGGTCTTTTTCTGCCCCCTGCTATCACAGTGTGTAGGGACCTGGACTCAGCTCACCACGAGCTGCAGTGAGCAGTTCAGCTCCCTGTGTTTTCACACACATTTTCATCTTACGCTACTCCACCTCAATTAAAAAAAACCCCAAAAATTTAAAAGAGAAAAGAAAACAGAAAAAGGAGAAGGGAGCTGCCCTTCATTGAAAGCAAAATCCTAAGTTTTCTGCCCAATATGCAGAACTTAAGATCACCAGCAGAAATATTTCCCCTCAGCTCTTACCTCAGTATTTTATGCAAGCAGGGAAATGCAGTAAAGCCAGGCAACACGAGATGAAACATAAACAGGCCTGAAAACCCCAAAGCCTGACACAAACAGGGTAGTAACTGAGGAAAAACCACTCCACCTTGCTCAGAAAAGGTCCTTTTGAGTGCAGCCACTAAAAAAACTCGGGTGCGAGCTCACACTTCAGCTCATTTCCCTCACAAAACACTGATATCTGTGCTCTCATCCACTCACCTGCAGGATTTTTCCTTCTGAGAAGAAGGCATCACTGGTGAGTTTGACCGAAACCAGCTCAGGGTCTCACCAGTTGCTCGAGGGCGATGGGAGCTGTGGGTTCGCTGGGGTCTGATAAAGAGGAAGTTTCTGCTATGGATTTAGGCAATCGATCACCGGCGAGACACAAACCCACTGGAAACCGGGCATCAGCACTGCTGCTGTTCACAGGCGAGACTGTTTCTAATCCAAACCTGTCTAATAAAGGGTATTTTTGGAAAACAAGGCACGGATACATTACCTCGGTGACAAAGAGGGTGCGCGGATCGATGATGTCCAAGAAGTGCCTGAATCTGCCATAAAACGAAGTCTGGAAGAGAGGAGAAAACACCAAGGTGGGTTCAGTTAGAAGTGGCCTTTCACTTGCTGCAATGAGAAGTCTGAGTAGCAACTACAAAGAAGTAATACAGGAGCTGATAAATTCATTAATTAGCAATTATTTTCTATATAATCAATGTAAAAATTATCAATTACTCAACGGGAATGCCCACCCTGCAATGGTTTTAACACCGTCCCCGTGCTGCTCAAACTCATTCCCAGTAGCACCCATTTAGCGGGAGCAGCAGCACCACAGGGTCCCCGTTTTCGGGGACAGCCTGATGTGAAGAAACTCCTGTACTCAAGAAAGATATGTGAAATTGTATTTTCCAGCGCTCTAAAAAGACTTTAAAGCCTCAACACGTAGTTTTCTCCTCGATGGGAGGGATGAGAGAGGTAAAAAATGAGACTAAACACAAACCCAGTTTTATGTCTCATATCTATTGCAGAATTTTCCAGGCACTAAACCGGGGCTGGGTTTCATTGTGCCAGGCCCTACACAAACACAGAGCAGAAGATGGACTTGTGAACCTTAATATACGTAAAAGAAACCATAACTTTATGGTTTGGGCTTGGTTTTAGTTGCACGTGTGGAAAAATCCAACCTAGATGTGATAACGCTGTGCAAGAGCTGGGGATGGGGCTGTTTTCGGGAGCAGAAAGCGTCTAAGGGACCAGAAAGGGATGCAGGGAACTGGGAACAGAGGCTGAAGGGAAGGGGAAGGTGCCTGTGAAATGGGAAAAGATCATGGGCAGCTCCAAAAGAAAAGAGACCAGTTTTAGGAAGTATTTAGAGCAGTTTTGACTCAATATTTAGAAATAGCAGCCCATGGCAGGGAGGGAAA
>NW_010174226.1:0-6632 GCF_000695765.1 Mesitornis unicolor | reverse complement strand
TCGTATCATATCATGTTGTATCATATATCTTATGATATACGACACGAGATACGATACATGATACGATAAACGATATATGATACGATAGATGATGCGATATACGATGCAATATATGATACATGATACGAGATACGATACACGATGTGAGATACGATACACGATACGATACACAATGCACAATATACGATACACAATACACGATATACGATGCGATATACAATACACGATATACGATACTCGATATACGATACGATACACGATATCACGATGCGATATACAAGATACGATACAATATATGAGATACGATACACGATGCGATATACAATACGATATACGATATGAGATACGATGCGAGATACGATACACGATGCGATATACAAGATACGATACAATATATGAGATATGATACACGATGCGATATACAATACGATATATGATATGAGATACGATGCGAGATACGATACACAATATACGATATACGATACGATATATGATACACGATGTGATACACAATATACGATATACGATATGATATACGATACACGATGCGATACACAATATACGATATACGATATGATATACGATGCACGATGCGATACACAATATACGATATACGATATGATATACGATACACGATGTGATACACAATATACGATACGATACACGATACACGATATGTGATACACAATATATGATACGATATACGATACACGATACGAGATACAATACGATCCACGATATACAATACACGATATACGATGCATGATGCAATATACGATGCGATATGGGATATACGATACGATACACGATATATGATACGATATACGATACACAACACGATATACGATACGATATGGTACGATACGATATCATTGTATCATATCGTATCGTATCATATGTCGTATCATGTATCGTATCATATCATGTGTCATATAATATATATTATGTTACATCTATAGAATATATCTATAATAGAGTATAACATATCTATATAAAATACATAATTTTTATATAAATTAAGTGTATGAAAACATATGTATAGAACTGCTTTTTAAAAGCATCAGCACTCAGGGAAAACCGTACTTTATCAGGCCAAAATATGATGAATTTTTTTCCGTGGAGCAAAATTGGCCTTAAGGGTGGTTTATAACTGCAGTTGCATTACACTGCATGAGGGAAGGAAATAAAAATAAGGCTCCTCATTGTGGGCTTGATCTGAGCAGTTCCTAAGTCACTGCTGCCCTGAATCCCACTGCATTTTCACACTGAATCCCATTGGATTTGTGGGTTTTGTCCTGTGCAAGGTTTGGGGATGGGGTGAGGAAAACCAGGGAGCCCATCCAGCCCACTGGATGCCACCAGTTCTTGCTCCGCTCTGGATTTGCCATCAATTTTGGGGCAAAAAAAATGCTGTAGAGGTTCACTGAATCCCATTGGATTTGTGGGTTTTGTCCTGTGCAAGGTTTGGGGATGGGGTGAGGAAAACCAGGGAGCCCAGGGGCCCCTGGATGCCACCAGTTCTTGCTCTGCTCTGGATTTGCCATCAGTTTTGGGGCAAAAAAAATGCCGTAGAGGTTTAAAAGGGAGAAGAGGTCTTTGAGTGGCTTGTACCACACTGTAGATGCTGGGGACAAGCAGTGTAAGAGAAATGTCAGTAGCAGATGGTGGTGGCGTTCGTCCAAGAGCGCTTCCTCCCTTTGAAGGCCTGGATGTTTTCTGGTTCTCGGCTATGGAAGAGCTGTTGCTGCTCGGCATCTTCGTGTTGGCTGATTTCTGGAAGAGAAAAAAAAAACCCCAAAAAGTGAACATTTCTCCGTGGCACTGAAGTAATTTCCTCCTCTTGTTTGTGCGCCGCACCCCTTCACCACAAAAAGTCGACAGAGGAAGTTTTGTCCGCACCCTGGGTTATTTGAGTGCTCTGTGCAGGTCTTACTTTCCAATACGGTAAAAAAGTACTTAATTTTGAGCTAGCTTTGCTTCTTCCTTGGATCCTTCACCTGTGGCTCAATGTCTAAGGTGAGAGATCCATAATTAAGAACGGTTGGGTTGAAGTTAATTATCTTCATAGGCTGTTTTTTAGGATTTATCCCTGATGAGTTCCTGAAGGTGTAGCTGAGCCATCAGCAGATGAAGATCAGCACCGGCAGAGCCTTCCCACATGGGATACGTGGAGCCAGCTCCGTTTTGGGGCCATGTCCCAGCTCAGGGGGTTGGATGCTCATTTTGGGACCAGCAGGGGTTGAACTGGGCCAGTGCTGAGTGGGACCGGTAGCCCTGGGCCCAGCCTGGCTGTGGTTTACAGCAACCTCTGCAGGAGTCACTCCGGTTTCCCCAGTCTCTTCTGGTGTCCTGCAGTGTTTAACTGGTGTGGTTTAACCCCACACTTGATGCTTTACTTCAGTGGCAGCTACAGCAACCCCTGAATAAATGATTTTTTGACTGCTTTTCTACTCCACCCCAATGAGGGCATCTCCGAGACCCCAACCCTCTGCTCTCTCCCCGTTTCTACCCGCTGCTGGCAAAGTGAGGTTGGGGAGAGGACTGGGGTCTAAATACGAGGATGGGGATGCTTTAAACAATTACAGTTTTCCAACAGAGTTTAAGCAGTATTGAACAGCACAGTGAAGGTGGGAAACGGGATTTACATGAACTGGGTATTTCAGTAGAGTGGTGTTTACCAGTTCCAGTCACTGGAGGGACTGGTGCCGCAGCAGAAGGCTCTGGTTTGGCTGCCAGTGGCCTCTTTACCTGTGGAACATTGATGGTATTTTTATAGGTATTTTTTAAATTGCTTTTTCTTTCAATAGCAAGGTATTACCTGTGTTTAAAGCATTTTCCTGTGGTATTTAACAGATCAATAGAGAATTTTGGCTGAAAGAAAGACAACAAGGGGGCCCTGTTCTGTCATTTCTATGGGGACTTGGTGTCCTTGAGCTGCTCCTGCTGTCTTCCTCCTTTGAGCCGTGATTCAGATTTCTCTCGTTCATCAGCATTTATCTTTATGTTCCTGTTTGAAGTGAATGCGTTAGAAATGGAGAGTGATTGGGATTTGGATGTGCCTCCCAAAATAGAGTTTGCATCTTCTTTTAAAACGGCTTTTGGTGAAAAACAACATCTTCAAATGTCTGCTTGCCTCGAGCCCGCTGCCGTAAGCCGTAACTGGCTACGTTTTCCCTTTTGTATCCTGTGTATCTCGTTAGTGCCAGCCTATCTGTTAGCTCATTAAGAGTTAATGAATAAAATTAATCTGTTGCAGGTCTCAGCTCTTACCGCAGATTCCATCCCATCGAGGTTTTCTCTTGATCTTTTCCAAGCCGCTCGTTATCTGATACAGCTCTAAACGTTGCTGGGCCCGACACTGATGCTTATTTTGTACCCTAGGGGAATTTGCCTGATAAAATCATCCAATTAATTTTGGTTTGTCCCCCTGAGGCATCTTGGAGTCCTGGTCTACCCCTTGGAGTCCAAGTTGACCCCCTTGGGTTCCTGGTCTACACCCCTGGGGTCCTGGTCTACCCCCTTGGAGTCCTGCTCTACCCCCCTGGGGTCCTGCTCTACCCCCTGGATTCCTGGTCTACCCCTTGGGGTCCTGGTTGACTCCCTTGGAGTCTTGGTCTACCCCCTTGGGTTCCTGGTCTACCCCCCTGGGGGTCTTGCTCTACCCCCTTGGATTCCTGGTCTACCCCCTTGGAGTCCTGCTCTACCCCCCTGGGGTCCTGCTCTACCCCCTGGATTCCTGGTCGACTCCCTTGGAGTCTTGGTCTACCCCCCTGGGGTCCTGCTCTACCCCCTGGATTCCTGGTCTACCCCCTTGGGTTCCTGGTCTGCCCCCCTGGGGTCTTGCTTTACCCCCTTGGGGTCCTGGTCAACCCCCTTGGGTTCCTGGTCTGCCCCTTGGGGTCCTGGTCTACCCCTCTGGGGTCCTGCTCTACCCCCTTGAGATCTTGGTCTACCCCTTGGGGTCCTGGTTTACCCCCTGGGGTCCTGGTCTCCCCCGGTTATGTGTTGTAGTTAGTTAATGTTGTTATCTTTGATGGAAAAGCACTGAATTATCCTTGGCTCTGGCTCAGAACTTTATTTTGCTGGTGGTTTGACAGTGTCTTACCTTGTTTCTTTGTCTTTTTCTCCTCCTTTTAGTCTTCCCTTGGTTTGGCTTGGACATTGGAGGCACCTTGGTCAAACTGGTGTACTTCGAACCGAAGGACATCACGGCCGAAGAGGAGGAGGAAGAAGTGGAAAACCTCAAGAGCATCCGCAAATACCTGACGTCAAACGTGGCCTACGGCTCCACGGGCATTCGGGATGTGCACCTGGAGCTAAAGGACCTTACCCTGTGTGGACGTAAAGGCAATCTGCACTTTATACGCTTTCCTACCCATGACATGCCTGCTTTTATTCAAATGGGAAGCGAAAAGCACTTCTCGAGCCTCCATACTACCTTATGTGCCACGGGAGGTGGAGCGTACAAATTTGAGCAGGACTTTCGCACAGTAGGCATTTTTGGCTTCTATACCGTTAGGGTCTGGTAGTGACGTCTTATTTAAAGCTTAAAACTCAAAAACTTGCTCTGCAGGCTCGAAAACTTGGCTAAATCTTAGCTTGGGAAGCGTGTACCTAACTCAGATTCGACTTTATTTAGGAAACTGCACGTGGGGTCGAGCTCGCGTCTCCAAATTAGGAGATTTTCCTTCCTGAAAGCGCATGTAACGTTCCTGTAACTCAGATTATTCCCTGGCTTCATTGCGTGTGCTCTTTCAAGGCTTTCTGCTTTATTCATCTCTGATTATGCTTTTTATTTGCCTCATTGCTGTCTTTCCCACCTTTAATATTGGTTTTGTTGTTCCTTTGCTCCTGTGGTTTCGTTCCTAACCTGCACGCGAGCGGATTGAGGTTCGCTCAGATTTGGTGGTGAATTAAAACGGTGACGGCTTCGATTCTTGTTCCCTGGTGCAAAACTGAAAGCGCATGTAATGTTCCTGTAACTCAGATTATTCCCTGGCTTCATTGCGTGTGCTCTTTCAAGGCTTTCTGCTTTATTCATCTCTGATTATGCTTTTTATTTGCCTCATTGCTGTCTTTCCCACCTTTAATATTGGTTTTGTTGTTCCTTTGCTCCTGTGGTTTCGTTCCTAACCTGCACGCGAGCGGATTGAGGTTTGGTCAGATTTGGTGGTGAATTAACGGTGACGGCTTTGATTCTTGTTCCCGGGTGCAAAACGTGGGTGATAAATACTTTCTTTAACCAGGGCTTGACGAAAAAATGCACCAAATAAAGCAGCTTTTAGTGCAGTTGAGGCAGTGACACGAGGGGAAAACAATTTAATCCCTTCCTCTTGCTTTCTGGGTGGGTTTTTGGTTGGGGTTTGGCTTTTTTTGGTCCAACAGTGAAGTCCTTTCTCATTTTCCGTTCATTTTCGTGCTGATGCTGCTGAGTTCAGGGCCCAAACCAGGCCCGTGGAAGCTGCTGGCATCCAGTTGCTCATTTTCCCCTATTTCCATGCCTGTACACTTCAGGGCTGGGCTATTTAGGAGTTTATTACTTGGGTATTTAGGAGTCCATGCGCTGGGGAAGGCTGGAGCCCTCCCTTCTCTCAGCCACCACGGGGATTAATGGAGAAAACTGAATTTACTGGCAGCGAATGCATTTTTCTAGCCCCGAGCATAAACACTTCAGCTCCTTCGCCACTTCTTGAATATTCTTCTTTCTTTATGCTTTTTTTTTTCTGCCAGATGGGTGACCTTCAGCTTCGTAAGCTAGACGAGCTCGATTGCCTTATTAAAGGAGTTTTGTACATTGACTCGGTGGGGTTCAATGGCCACTCAGAGTGCTACTATTTCGAAAACCCCACGGATGCGGAGAGATGTCAGAAGCTCCCGTTCAACCTGGAGAATCCCTACCCTCTCCTTCTGGTGAACATCGGCTCGGGGGTCAGCATTTTGGCCGTGTATTCGAAGGAAAACTACAAACGGGTAACGGGCACCAGGTGAGAGCTGTAAATTGGGTTTTATTTTAGAGGCTGGATTGCAGATGACTTTTTCAGGGTCAGTAAAGGTGGGGAGTTGGATGAGCGAGCTCCTGCTTTTCCTGCACTCCCTCATCTCTGCCAGAAACGGTCCCTGCTGGGAAAGAGAATGTGAATTTTTGTGGTTTGGTCTCTTCAGGAGCTGGTTTTTGAGTTGCCTTGCTGCAGGAATTCAAGTGATTTATTTGCCATACTTTGAGATGAACCCAGAATTAATGCTCACGTTAACAGCTTTGATCCTAGCAGTGAAGATTTGCATCCTGACATCCGAAAATGACCTTGTATTGGTGAAGGGATGCTCCCCCAGCAGCAACTGCTGCAGCTTTCCTTCCTAAAGATGTGTCTCCTGTGGCCCAGCAAAACCAAAGAGCTCTGTGGCTTTAAGCTTCCCTGAAACTTAGCAGCAATAATGATAATGATAATGATAATGATAATAATAATAATAATATTAATGAGCCCCACAGTACAGATCTTACTCGTTATATATCAATATTGGCATGTGTGCACAGTAAAGTGAACAGGACATTGCTTTTTCCCCTAAGTTTTGAACAGCTGTGCCCTAATAGTCCAGTAACCCCTCAGGACTAGTATTTTATACATATATATATA
>NW_010174225.1:0-71101 GCF_000695765.1 Mesitornis unicolor | reverse complement strand
ATTCTGTGATTCTGTGATTCTGTGAAACCAGTCCCGATCTCTTCCTACTCATATTGCTCACTGGGGACAGATAGGGGGAGCAGGGAAATGGACACTTTATCTTGCATACATAATTGACTTTTCAGTTCACAGTTTACTACCAGTTTGACTTCAATGGGAGTAGTGACCAAAACAATGATAAGAGTTGGTGTGTGACCAGCTCAAAATACTGTTCATTCATACTACATAGAATTTTAAGAATCAAATTTTGCAAAACCCAACTGGTATAGACCGGTGAAAGGTATACAGTACGAGTGTATACCAGCCATTTACTAGTGTTCACCCTACCTCCTATAGCCTTCACACATCCTCCTTGGAGATGTGGTCTCAATGCAACAGTCTCTCCTGCATGCTTAAAAGCTACACCATCAAGAATCAAAACAGTTCTGTCTCCTATTTTGTACTGAAGGAACTATTAGCTTTTTTCATGTACCAAACAACCCAATGCTGACACCAAAAGCAACATTCCCAAGAACAAGATTGGGTGACAGATTTTGTTCAAAACCTTTAAGCCTTTGAAGGACAAGTTGTCGGCAGCCACTATCAAGCAGTCATAAAATCACAGCCATAGAATGGTTGAGGTTGGAAAGGGCCTCTGGAGGTCATCTGATCCAATCCCCCTGCTCAAGCAGGGCCACCTGAAGCAGGGTGCCCAGCACCATGTCCCAACTGCTTTTGAATATCTCAAAGATGGAGACTTCACTGTCTCTCTGGGCAACCTGTGCCAGTGTTTGACTAACCTCACCGTGAAAAAGTGTTTCCTGATGTTCCAATGGCACATCCTATCTTCCAGTTTGTGCCTTTTTGAGTGCATAGCCTGATAGGAAGATAACAGGGAACAACCAGCTAGGGTACTGGGCAGAGTGGCATCACAAGCAGGCAGTAGTATATGAGAAGACAGAAACTACTCCAAACCTTTCTATGCACAGTTCTAGGCTCCACACACATAGCGACCAGTTTTTCACTCCTTCAGTGATCCTGTCATGAGGTTTGTGATACAGCTTCTGTGGCAAGCTCAACTTACACCCTTCACTTAAATAAATTACAGTGAAGCTTCTGCAAACCATCATCTGGAAAGGACCAAAAAGCCTAATTTTCTTCATTAGGGAAGCTCGGAGGCAGGAGTTTGAATCTTTCTTCTGGTTTTTTGGTTTTTTTTGGTTTTTTTTTTTCCCTCTGGTAAAATAGCAGTTTAATGTTTTTGGAAAGATTTTGCCTTTTTTTTTGTGGGCATATCATCAAAGCCTATTAGTGTAATACTTGCTATCGTTCATTTACTGGAGAAAACTCGTTAAACACATGTCACTTCAAAACTGCATGACATAACATGAAATTGAAATGACCTTTATTTTGGCACACTACTAAACTGAGTTACAGTATTACTAAGTCCCAAGTGTTGTGTGTTTACAAACGCCAGTCAGGCTACTACTACGGCTCTAATGTGCTCAGAGATTGTGCAGCAACTGTAACTAACTGCAAATAGTGAAGTAGCTTCAGGGGAAGATCCACAGCTTAACGGGGGAAAAGTCACTATTTTCAGACAGTGGATTAATTTACGTTGGAAATTTGACCAAATTGAAGTGGAGACTTCGACCCATTACTCACTTTTGTCAGATGCTGTTTCAGTGTTTGGCCTCCCGTCTTGCAATCCATGAACTTGCATCTTGGGTCTAGGTTACTTCTTCCCATCCATATGGTTCTCACACCAAGTCTGTATGAGTGACAGCTGAATGAGTCACGGTCATGCTTAACTTCAAGCACAAAGGTGTCTAATTCTTAGTGTTAAAAATGCACACTGCTGCATCATAAAAAGTCACAGGCTACAACACAGATCTTCAAAGCACTGCCACAGAGTGCACAGATGTGTACGTCAACCCTCTTGCACCCACCATCCCACTTTCAGGGCTCAGGATAGTCAAAGAAGAGTCAGATTTCCAGACATTTCCTGAGGTTGCTCAACAGCTTTGGACAGCATCAGATGGATGCTGTGGATCACTAAGTTTCTGTTCCCTAGACCTTTTAACACACATTCAGCCACCCCTCTCTCTCATCAGGAGACCACTCCTGAAGAGGTACCGAGCTCCAAGACAAAGACATGACTGATTCCTATATCTGTTCCAACAAGGGGCTTCATGGCTATAGCAAATGCAGCATTTCACTGTGTCCAACTGAGGTCCTTCTCCTGAGGCCTAACAACACAAAAGACATTTTGTAATAGCTCCCTTTGAAATCAAATTAGTAATGTTTCAAGGCGTGACCCGTAAAGGGCTGCTGTCCAGAATCTACATGTGTTTGACAGACACATCTTCGACCTAACGGGCCTCTTCAAGGGTACAGATGGAATCAAGATGTGTGAACAGAGCTCCAAAAAGAGAGCCATGGGATATTAGGATACACAGCAAAGCACTCTATCTCAACAGATAAAAAGGAAACAGTATCAGATGCGGTGTGAAACAGCTCACTCCAGCTGGTAGGACAGTTTCTGACACCATTATATAGGTGAGATTATTGCAGAGGAAGATGCTATTCCATGTGTACAAAAGCTAGCAAAATATAGCCCAAAGTAAACTATATACCCTTGTGCCAACTCCTTATAAAGGTCATACAAAGTCACTATCTCCTTTTCACATATGTCCACACACTGCAAAATCCTAAAAGTTACTGTGGGCTCTAGCTCTGCATACTCAGGTACCCTGATGGGCTGCAGACTAGAGTCTTTAGGGAATAGTTTATTTTTACCTAGCCAGCTAGCCATTTATTAGCTGAAGGACTTGGCACAGTAACTTATACATAGCGTGAGTTTCATTTCAAAGGGCTGATAAAGATCAGTGGACAACATTTCAGAGATAAACACTACCTCATGGCACAGAACTGTAAGTCTTGGGGCATAAAACAAAATGAATAGCTAAGTTAGAAGAGAATATAAGTTTTCAAGTTTGCCATGATGTATTTGCTTATCTGCCAGAAAATTAACCACCCCGTTGTCCTGCAGGTTCAATTTGGAGCAGGAATATGAAGATGAGAGCTCCTTCCCATACTATATGAAATGGGGAAGCATTTGGTGGTTGGCCTTTCCAAACACTGAAAGGTCTCATTTGACTATATAGAGAATTAAATTAAAGTAGGGCAACCTACTAATGCAGGCCATGTCTTATCTCCATAATTATTTTTTTACATGAATTCACAGACAAGAATTAAAAAATCATAGTAGTATATCAAAACCCCTATCGCAGACAAATACAACGAAACACCTGCTGGCAGGAACTCCACCAGATACTACTTGTTGCCAATGTCTCCCATCTGAAAAGGGGACACAACTAGAGATAAACTATGTGTATCCTACAAGACAAAACTGAGTCCAAAGCAAGGTCCTAAAAACAGATACACAGTGCAACCTACACCATGTGTCAGGAACAGCCACTTCTCAAAATAAACCAGGTAGTTTAGGCTAGGACTAGGAGTCAAGGCTAAAACATCACGGAGAAATGCCTGTGACTGATAATGGCAGAGTTCATATCATACTCCCAGTGGCTCATTTCTTCAATGACCTTTAAATACTGTCTCTGCTAACAAGAGGAACAGCAATCATTTTAGGAAACAGAACAAATTTCTGCCTTCTCACAAAAAGGAGAGAGGAGTATGCAGTACTCTTCCACAGTTCTGAGATAAGGTTTGCCCAAGTTTTTACATATCAGTATTTTCAACTGCATTTGATTACTTAAAAATGACATAAATCACTGACTAACATGATTTTGACATTATTTTTCTGGGAAGTTACTTTAGTGATGAGGGAGCTGTCACAGTGATTACAGAACTATATGCGAGTGCCATCCTGATAAACCTGACATCCCCGTGAGATGTGCACAATACGAGATTCAAATTCTGATATGCAGGACCAACCCAAACAAGGTGGGAATTCAGCTCATGCTCCATGTTCAGGCAGATCTTCCTGCTTGGACTGCAAAGGTGGTCAGCTGTCGTGTTGGCTTTGGTCATTAACAGCTGTCCCTTAGGACAGGAGTGAGAAAACTAAATGACTACCACTAGAATTTGATGGTGAATGACTTTGCACATGAGTTCTAGTGTAGTCACAGCTCTCTCTCTTGGATTATAAACCCAGTTAAACCTTTTATTAAGGAGTTAGTAAATGAATGGTAACCTGATCATTCTCATCACTATATCTATCAGCAGCAGGGTAATACCCTCCCATTGTATGTGAAGAAGTAACTAGTGTTCTCCATGTGACTTGTAAATAAGCTTGGCCCTGGAAACGGTGCTGCTGGAGTCATGGGTAAGAGGAAGTTTAAAAAAAATAATTAAAATAATGCATTACAACTAGGACTAAAGTCCAAAGGCAATGATCAGTCTGTCTCACAGACTGTCATTCAGGTTAGAGAACATGAGACGATGCTAACGCACTGAGGTCCCTCCTAGAGTGGTACTTCTTTCTTTTCAGTCCATCATGACATATTTACAGCTTTGTCTTTCAGCAGTCCCTACTGAGACTCCAGGGATCCACACTGGCCTGTCATGAATGTTATTTTTCTTGTGCTACTACTGCTTAGAGCCAATAGAAGATATTCAGTAAGGAACTAAGAGACTGTGTTAATGTGATTTCTGTCATCCTCATATATCCTGAATTAGGTTAAACATATTATTTTTCCCCTTCCCTGTTTCAGCACTGCTTCCAAATATATATGGTATAGAAGTAAGCTTGTGTTAGCTACATCTCCAGTAGAAAACTAAACAAGCCTAGTTCTTGGGAATTACAGCTACTGGTTGCAGAGAGTTTCTGTTCATGCTATTTAACCCTCTTAGCCTCCAAACCAAGATGGTCAGGTACCTGTTCAGAATGGGTCCCTGCTTGGAGCTAACCCCTGAATGGTACCTGCAAATTATTTGGGAGAAACCTAGTTGGCCCATGCCTAAAGCCTGCCAGGGACTCTTCTAACACTTCAAGTGTAGACAGTGCAGTGCTTGGGAATGTTTCCTCACAGTTTTTTTAATAGTATAGACATTGTTGTAGGGAACAGAAAAAGAAATTCAAAGTCTTACAGACTCCAGTGTCCAGTGTTTTGGTTTTACAGTTGCTTTCTTTTGTTTTCATTTAAACTCCCAGTAAAAGCCACCTTACCACCTACCAATATCATGTCCCACTGGTTCACAAAATTATTCAACGCTCCTATGAACACCTTGATTAGCTGTAAATGTATTATCAAACCTAACTCATTATATTAGGCACAGGAAACAGTACGAGTACATAAATTATACAATCACATCCATAAATGATACAACCCTTTCAGACCAGAAGGGGTCTAATCGTCTTTCAGACCTCCATGGAGAAAGAGGAGAGACAGAGTCTCTAAGAGGGTACACAAACTGTATCATTCAGCAGATCTAAACCAGAAATTGAGTCATATTAGAGAGCAAGCAAGCATCTAGAGATCTCTACTCTAGGACAGAGTTCCCCAGCTATTGTCTGAGCGTGACAGGTCCCACGCTAAGGTCACTGGTTATTGGGTTATTGAAGCATTCAGTGTTGATGTAGTCAATCTGTTCCTGCTCAGTTACACAGCTAGGCCACATCACCCCTGTTTCACTGTTCTTTCTCAAGGAGATGAGCAGGCACAAGGGCAGTGGTTTAAAATCCTTACAGAGCGGAAAAGATCTCTGCTCAGAGACAAAAATCCCTATCCCTCTCTGGTATCATTACTTAGTAGCAATAACTCCAAGGTGTTGAGACCACATTTAGCTTTATGGAATAAAACATAACAAGCTGTCAAAATGTGCATAAATAAATTAGAGTCATTATTCCAGCTTAAGGTTCTGGGGACATAAACAATCCTCTTGAAGTTCTCTGTGACATATTTTGCAGCGGGAGCCAGGCATTAAAATTACGTCCTGTATACAGAGAGCTGTAAATGCATTCTGTCTTAGGCCTTGGCACTGCAGCGCAGAAATCAACAAGCCTGCCTTGGAATAGAAAATAAAGCAGTCCAGGGCCAATTCCCTGCCCTGAGCACAAGTTTTATGGCACAGCCCATGTCCATATGGCTAAACTCTGTCCTTCTGCTCGCTCCCCAAAGAGGAGTCCTCATCCATATCTGCCTGCCTGGAATAGTCCCTGGCTCATGCTGTTGCCTTAACCCATATCCAGATACCATCAGGGAGAGCTGGCTGGCACAGGCAAAACCATGCAACGGAGTGTGTGAACAGCTAAACACCACGGGTCACTGCCTGCCACCGCTCCTGGCCCTGCCCGGGTTGCTAACACAGATACAGCCTAGGAGTTCTGCTAGGGTTTGACCCTAAAACATGTTTACCTTTCCATAGGTGACTTCCAGTTGCGTAATAAGAAATGCAGTAAGCGAGATCCAAAAAAGGCACAAGGAATGAAGACATACATGAATTCTGTGTGTATAGGGACATAAAGGAGCTTTACCAGCTAAGACTGTCGTGTCTCCAGCACTAACCAACAGCACACATTTAGGAAAAAGTAAGAGATCAGGGTAAGCATGCAGTGATACTTCCTCAGTACACTCTCCTGCAGCACTTGTGACTGAGGGACTTCCTGAACCAGAAGTGGTATCTTGGTATTTAATAGCCCTCTGAGGATTCTTCTGAAAGAAAATGAACTCTGAATTTAAATGCTGCATAATTAAAAAGTCAATGAAAATAGGCTTTAGCAATTTGAATTATAAACAAGGAGCAAACCTATTCATTCAGAAAATGCATTTTACATCAAAAGAACATCAAAACAAGGAGGAACAAGAGTAGTGTCATTACAAGAGAGCATCAAGCTGAAAGCTAAAATCTCTAGGAGCAAAATGGCACTGACATCCTCACAGAAGGCTTTTGCTTGGGCTCAGCGCACACAAAACAAAACTAAAACAAATTTCATAGTGTATTCAAGGCAGAACCTGCTGTGACAGAAATCAAAACAAATGGCTAATAACTCGGTGGCAAAATGTAGGATCCTTTCTGTTTTGTAACTGAGATTTTTTATAGCAGACTTTTCTCCTGACTTTTTTTGTATTCCCCTTTAAGGTTCTGTAAAACCGCCATAGCAGCTGCGTTTTTGGGTCCTGATGGGTATTTTTGAGCTACTTGCTAAATCCATATTAGGAGCTGAGGCAGCCATGGCAGTATGGAGAACTGTTCCACTCCTGAGTGGGAAATTCCATGAGATAAAACATTCTTGTGTTTTGTCCAGCAGAAATACTGTATTTCCACTGAAAATGCCATACTAATAAGCTCAGTAGTGATTTTCTCTTCAAAGTGGGAGCAAGTTTGTCAAAACAAAAATCTAAATGCATTTTCCCCCTAATAGTAAAGAAATGGACACTCCCTTACTTTTGCCTTGATGTATCAAACACATGCCAAAGGAAAATCACCCTGCTTTCCAAACCTTGTTGTTGAATGCATAGAAGAAAGACTCCCTAGAAACACACCTAGCACAGGAAGACTCTTGCTTGCTCTGTGCTTACAGCTCAGTCACAGCCATGCAGGTGAAAGTTTTAACATCCATGATCTGACTGCTCCGAGACTTCCCCTCACCTTCATGTACTTTGTCAACATGACACAAAAGTGGTTCAATATTTTTATTTGGGAAATTAGGAGAAACCTATAGAAATTAATTTGGGGCAGATGATGGAGCAATTCTGACTAGGAGAGAAATCAAGAATGCCAAGTCTTCGGCCAAACTTGGGAAAGAGGTATAAGGTGCTGCAATGTAGAATTCCCTCATTCTATATATCACCATCTGATGTATGTGTTAGAGGAATGCTGGTTATGTCATTTGATTCTGTTCTGCCAAAAATTTCCTCAGCTGCAAAATGGTGACAGCAGTGCTGCCAAACTCACAGGGATTCTGTGAGGACGATGAATGCTTTGCAGTGCTCCTACACCAGACAAACATTAAATGAAGGATAAGGGAGTCCACCACCACCCTATGGCCTGCTCATACATCAGAGAAGCTGTGGTGGGTTAACCTTGGCTAGACACCAGGTACGCACCAAGCTGCTCTACCATTCCCCTCCTCAGCAGGACAGGGCAGGGGGGAGAAAATAAGCTGGAAAAAACTCATGGGTCAAGATAAACGCAGTGTAATGAAGCAAAAGCAAAGGCTGTGCATGGAAGCTAAGTAAAATGAAATATTAATTCTCTACTTCCCATCAGCAGGTGATGTCCAGCCGCTTCCCAGGAAGTAGGGCTTTAGTACATGTAGAGAATCATAGAATGGTTTGGGTTGGAAGGGACCTTAAAGATCATCCAGACCAACCCCCCTGCCATGGGCAGGGACACCTCCCACCAGACCAGGCTGCATGTAGCACAGTTGCTCTGGAAGCCAAATGTTGTAATAACAAATGTGCCCTCTCCTTCTCCTTTCTCTTAGCTTTTATTGCTGAGCAGATGTCATTTGGCATGAAATATCCCTTTGGTCAGTTTGGGTCAGCTGTCCTGGCTACGTCCCCTCCCAAGATCTTGCCCACTCCTAGCCTACCGGTGAAGGGAGAAATGGGTTAGAGACAGGCTTGGAGCTGTATGAGCACTGCTCAGAGGTAGCCAAAACAGTACTCTGTTACCAATCCCTCTCTAGCTATCAATACGAAACACAGCACTAGGAGGGCTGCTATGGGGAAAATTAACTCCATCTCAGACAGACCCAATACAGAAGCATATAGGACTCCTGGCATAAAAAGCAGCCCTATTATTCTCACTTGCAAATACTGTTGTTATTTATCATCAGCTACTCAAAGGAGCAAAACATAAGCCCAAGGTTTTTCCAGCAAAGACTGTGAAGCAAAAACAGTTGACACTGTAATCAGTAGACACTGGCTAGGGCAACACAAGAAACACAATATCCAAAGACACATAGGAGTAGGAAGGGATCAATGTGTCAGCCAACAAACTCACTATAGTTTCCACTAAGCTAGAAGCATGCTGATTGCAGTACTATTTAAACCTAATAAAATTAGTTTTCCTTTCAGGAGGAGCAATATTTGTTCTGGTGCTCTACTCTGGATTGACAGGAAGGTAGGGAGGGCATCATGCATGCCACTGGGGAAAGATCTGTGATAATTTTACATAAGCCAGCATTGATCTGGCTTCCTCAGATCACTAATCTGCTTCAGATCAGAAGACAGCCACTGTATCAATGCAAGACATATAAATACACTGTTTACAGCTGTATGTGTAAGAACAAATTAAATAGAGAAAGGGGAGGAGGAGAGAGTAGGACAAATTAATCTAATAAAATCAGATAAGAATATATGTGGGTTGTAAAGCATTTAAGAAAAAAAAAGGGGAGGGGGTGGGAAGTGTAAAATGATCCTTCAAAGTAACCAATAACTCTAGTAAGTCAGCCATACAGCAGAGGCTCACTGTTCAATGCTAGCTTTATAGGGAAGGGTCGTATTTCTATGGTGTGGAAACTACAGTGAGTGTAGCAGGTGACACAAGGAACAGTTTTATATGACAGTGCCCCCAAGCCTCTCACACCCCATTAGTGATCTCCATGTCTTGAAACATACATGGAAAAAACAAGTATCTCCACAAGGTATCCCTGGAAACAGGATAATACACAGGAGGGGCAGCTTCACAGAAAGACACCATGAGGTTCCCCATCTGTTTTCCCCTCAGTCAACATTGTGGAAGGACGAAGGGCAGGCATAATAAACATGGAAATCCCCCAAAAAACTAAGTAAGGCTTTTCTGAAAATACTGCGAGCACATTATATCCTACTTCTTTACCCTGTGGTGGTTACATAGACACGCCTTATCACTGAAGACAGACAATTAAATATGGGAACGGCTGTCAAGCAAATGGTCTGCATTCTTGTGAAACCATTTCACCATTCCTTCACAAACACGAAAATGTTTAGCAAGAGGTGTGCAAACTGGGCACAGATGCAAGAGTGTGATTGAAAGGTGGGCATCATCTGCTGAAAGCAGATCTGGACAGAAGGATTCAGCATGAAAAATATTTCCTTTGTGCTAAAGACTGAGAATTTTCCTCTGGCCTGAAAATATTCATTACTTTTATTCTGAAATTTCAAGTGTTTTCTATTCCCACTTCCAACAACAAATTGTCAACTGAAGTCCCATATTTACAGTATTTCTCAGAAAAACGTATTGACTACAGCAAAATATTCCCCTGCATGCTCACATAGACTAAAGCATTTGAGCCATTGGAAAATACAGCAAAGAACAAAACATTCAGACATTAAAACCCACTTGCCCAGTTAGTTTCTCTCTAATAGCCCTTAAAAGCTTCAGTTCAATGACATGAGAAATCCTCAAATCTGGAAAGTGGTCAGTCTGCAGAGAAAGTACTTTCCAATGGCTTTGATGTGTTCTGGTGAGACCCTAAATTATTCCAAAAGCCCCGAGGACATACACTGTAGTAATATAAGGGTTGAAATTTGTCCTTATATTTTTGCACCACTAAAATCCCACATAATCCTCATTTTGAAGACTTAAGTGAGACTTAAGCAGTACATAGCCTCATACCAGGTCTTCTTTGTGTTGGCACAAATTTCACCCAGGCAAGACAATATTTGCTCAGGTGCAGTACCTTGGGTGAGAGTTAATCCCTTTCATTTCTGACACAATAGTTATTATGTACAATAACTAATAAAAGCGACTCTTGAGATCGAAAACCTACACATTTTCAATTTCCTCTCATGTACTCTAGCCTTTCATAAGCTCCTTTGATCCTGCATAGGTGTCAATCTTTGCGTGCGTATAGGTCACAAGAAAGTTCATCTCATGTTAATAGCCCAGTCACCTTCAGATGCATTGATTTTAAACCATTTCCATTTCCAAATTTCAATTTATCGTCTTATTTCATCCAGTCCATTATTCTCAAAGATGCCAGGCTATAGAGACTGTGATTTATCTTGGACTCCATACTAGAGATAAAAAAGCCAAGACAAATATCAAAGCTTCCCTCTTGCCTGGCCAGTTGGAGACATGTGCGCACGCTGTACCCTTCCCTATCAAGAGAAGGGTGGGCCACCTGAGGCAGGACTTGCTGGGGCTCCTAACCCAGGAGCAATATTCCTGAGATAGTGATCGGACAGAAATCACACAAAACACAGAACCAAATACACAGGCTCAGGATGCCTCTTGAAATCTGCACCAAGGGCTCTGAATTTTGGGAAAGACAGAGGGCTGCCTGACACAGGCACCCCTAGAAGAGCACCCCTAAAGGTGGGGTGCTGCCTTGGTTTTCTGTATGGAGCATGACTTAAATCTTTTCTGGAAAGGCAAACCTTACAGAAAATGTTTGTTTTCACTCTGCTGTTCAACATTCCAGCTAGTGGGAAGCTTCAGGAGCTTGTTCCAGTGGCTTGTTTCTCCTGCTCCCTCCCATGGCAAATTGAAATCAATATTTTTAGATTCTTGTCATTCCCTTAAAGGCACTCTCTCTCTCCCTCCCTTTCTGAGGTCACACAAACTTTGCTTTGGACTCCAGACTATTAATTTTTCACATTACTCATTTTAGGTGTTTGAAAAACTTCTTACTCATCAGCATGTAGAAGGAAGTGTTCCTTTTTATATAAGAAATACACATCTCTGCAAGAGAAATATGGTCTCCTCCATGCCATCACAAGAACATGTGTCCAAGCACAATTTGCAGTCCCCTGCTTGGCACACACATGCTGGCTTTGCTTTGTGCTCACTCAGAGTCCTTTATTTCTGTAGGCACAGCAAAAATCTGTGCTAGTCGAGGAAATTTGGGATGTCTTTTCATTCAGGTAAAGTAACTGCAGGGAATCATAGTGAAGTTGAATTAATTTCGCACAGGCCACTGAACACCGTGCCGCACGTTAATGACTTTTGGTAGCCATGAGCTTAAGCTACACTCTTAACTAGAGCTTAAAAGCTGTATAGCCCAGTGATGGCCTCCCAAGCCCAACAAGGACTCCTGTCAGCAATGCCTGGAAAAGCGATGAGCATGTAACACAGGAAGTGGCTTGTGAAGCAAGAAGCAGCGTTCCTCATTTACCAAAAGCTCTCTTTTTCTGCTCAGCTCCTCTCCCAGACTCATTTGAACTAGCAGAGGAATACACCAGAGTAGCCCTACCTGTCAGCAGGGAAGAATGTTTGTGCATCTGATTCCTCTATCTTTCTACAAGAGCTTTGTTCTTGGATATCCTCAGGCTTCTGATAACCTATTGATGTTACCACAGCTGTTTGTTTAACATAAACCCATAAAATTCTTGAGGTTGCCACATCACCCTTTTCTCCTGCCCACACCCAGGACCTCCTCATCTTCTTACACACAGTAAACAATTCCGCACAGGGTCCACATTTATTGTGGTAACTAACGAGTCTGTTAAAACTTCAGCTGTGATGCACACTATACAGTAAACTTCGGTACATTGCTGTCAGGTAAGACTTCACTGATGCATTCAGACTTTATTTGTGTTCTCACAGCCATCTACTGAAGTGTCCCAGAATGCCACAGCAAGGGCTACAAAGTATTTTTAATAAAGAAAGAAAAAATAAAAAGAGAAAATATTTTTCCTCATAGAGACTTCAGCAATTCTAAGCTTCTATAGACAGGGTAGAAAGCATTGTGCAAAGGCAAAAAAAGCACATGTTGTCACAAAGCCAGTTTTATCCAGCTCAACTGTACAATTCCTTTGGTCAGAACAAATCAGATGCAAGTAGCACCATAATCAAGTATTTCTGGTTTGGGCCCTGGGTGGACAGAATACAATTGAAATCCAGAGGATCCACATTTTTTACATCAGGTAAACCAGGATCACATACAGGGCAAAACAAAGCAATTTGCAAATGCCCCTACCTAGACTTCAGGTCTGCAAAATATGCTGAGCTGCTTGTGTTTGTTTGGAAACACTCTTAAGTTTAAGTCAGCAAGAAGGTCTTTGCTTGCTGCAATGCCTCATGCCTACCTGGGACAACGTTCTGTGCAATTGTTTGTACAGCTGGATGGAGCATTCAGGATGTCTGTTTGAGGTGCAAGTCCTAATCTCCCTCCCCTGCGAACACTTGAGAATATATTCTGTGACAAACTATATTATGAACAGTTTCTTCATTCAGTTTTATCTCAAGCCGAGACCACCTTATTGATAAATACATCCATCGGTCTACATTTAGACAAATGTGTAGGCTTGAACAGCAAAAGGAGGGAGAATGAAAATACTAGACAATCTGTAATAAAAGCTTTTGTTTTAAAAATACAAATATGTGAAAGCATTTATTTGTACATACCTTTCTGTAAGTCCACAGCCTATTTCCCAACCAAAGACAACATGTTGCCCCTGCAACAGCAATAAAGCTGTCATACCGCCTTCGGCTGTAACTTGCAATCTGTGCGCATCCAATACTTCATTGAAAAAGAAAAGGTGTAGGCCCTAAATCTGGATGAATTGACTGGCAAAGGGCTGTGCTACCTAAAGTTCATCTCACTTTTTCTTGGCAATAGCATTTAAATCCTGTAATGTAGATTTATGTCATTTTCTCTGGGTGCCTTCCCCACAGAGGCTTCAGAAATTAATCTTGCTTCCTCTGCAATCACGGAAACATCCTGAGTTAGCATGAAATTACTTTTAGATTTTTTTTCCTCATTTTTTCTACCTCTTTCCTCTCCTCCAAAATACCTGTCCTGGGTGTAAATATCATGTGCTATATTTTATGGAGAATTTTATCTGTGATAGTTCACAAGATTCTGCAAATGATTAAGACCTTAACATCTTCAATGTTTCTTAAATTGTTTTACAGACTTTGTGGCTGCTTGGTCAGACTCATGGACACCTGTAAATTCAATATCTTTAGAGATATTTTCCTATTTCACCATTTCAGAAATTTCCAGACTTGTGATTAATTGTAAAGATAAATGGCCAGCAATAAACTACTCCTTTTTTTTTTTTTTGCTATGTTTTATGTTTCATTAGAAGATGCAAAACACCCTGACAAACAGGAACTGAAAAAGAAAATATTGGAGCAGGGAGCCGTGTTTGTAAAGATGCCAGTTTAATATATGCAAAATGAAAGCTATTTTATAAAACCTATTAATAAAAAATATTCCCAAGCTAAACCGAAGTCAACTGCAGTATTTCTGCTCTACTTTAAACAATATTAGTTTCATAACTAATTATCTCACAATTACTAATATTTTTCCTTGATGAACTCTGTGCTGCCTCATCCTAATGAAAGTGCTGCAAGGTAATACAGCAGTTACATGACAATGCAAATAGGACCCATTCAATTTGCACAAAAAAAGGTTGCAAGGAGCAATTAGCACTTCATTAATATGATATAAAATGCTAATTTGCAATATTTCCCAAGCGACTCAAAACTCCTTTCCATCTGTATGTGCAAATAATAGTTAATATGATGCAGTGTGTGTGAACCAGGTTCATGGTGCATTAGCTGGAATCCCTGTGTCAGTTTTCTGTATAATAGCTATTAGTTAATATGAACAGTAGCTCATATTTAACCTATGACAGCAGTGTTAAATGATAAAAGGATCTGTTGGCAGCAATATCGCATAATTCCACCCCTGTAAAGTTCTCCCTTCCTTGCTACCCAGGATGAAGTATTGGAAACTGACTTCTAATCTAATTTACAAAGCAGACTGAAATGAAGTGCTGGTAGCACTCAGCTCGGCTGCTCAGCATTTTGAGAGGAGAGATCATTGCTGGTGAATTGCACAGCTCAAGCATTCAAGCACTCACTGGCAGCTTCTAATGATCAAAGTATTTGACTTAAATAATTGATTTATTTATACCAGTAAAGAAGCTCCAGGGGGTTGTGAATATTATGAGATATAATCACACCGCTAGGGAATTAGAGACACTCAGATGTGCCTTGTGCCTACTAATGCCCTGCGGGTGTGATTAGGATATCACACATCAAAGGAATTTGCTCTAAATTTTTTCATATAATAAATTAATAAAAATAATTTATTTAAATAATTCCACTGATTTAACGGGACAGATCCGATGCAAGATGCAGTGTGCAGAGAACTACAATGAACTCTGTTGATCTAGGACAGTACAGAAGTCCTGATCAGTTAAATGCCCAAGTACCAGCAGGATCCTCGGACTAGTGGGTCCTTTACGAGGTATTAGCATCATCTCAAAGCTTACTGTCTGTGATGAGCATTCCCAGAGATTTTAGCCAACCTGCGTTGTCTGAGATGGAGTAAAATGGTGCTCCTCCAACAAATCCTTCCAGGAAAGGAAATGTTGATTAACAGTGACATACGAGGTGGTACAGCATCCTGGCACAAGCAGGCTCAGCAACAGCTCCAATACCTCATGGAGAATCCAGGCTCTTCTAGCCAGATTATTTTTTCAAACATTTCAACAGCTTACTTAATGGTTTATAAGACCTGACCATTGCAGGCTGCAAGTATTTTACAGTCTTTAAGGCACTTCCCACTCTTGCATACAAAGACAATCCCTCACATACAAAAAGACCAGGGACATTACCTTATTTCAATTGTACCCATAAGAAATTGAGTTACACAGAGACCAAGTAGCTTGCTCAAGGGCAGGCTGAGAGTCTGTGGCAGATCAAGGGATTAAACTTTTACTGAGTTTCTGCAGTATACCTCTGTTCCAGAAATACATTGGCTTTTCCACAAGGATATTACAAAGCATATTACAGCAACAGGCAATTAACATTGTGTTATCTTTAACTTAGCATGCTGTGAGGGAAGCATATTGATGTTCCCCTTGCAGAAAAAGTACAAAAGTACTACATCCCAGGACCCACAGAGAAGCAATTATGGCAGTGACAGGAAACACAGAGGCATCCTATCAGAGATGTGCATGACCCCTGTAGATCCTTGCAAGGAATGTCTGGGCGGAACTTGTGCCATGGACAAATGAGTACTCCAGGTGCAAAACATGATGGCTGTCCTTGGGCTTCAGAAAGAATGAACAAATAAGACTTTTTGAACCCATGTCTCAACTACCCTAGGATCAGGCCTGGTCCGTCTTATATTGCTTTAATGCCCTCCAAAGATGTTGCAAAAGAACTCCAGAACTGCAATGCTGTTTAAACGAGTCACGCAACTTCTAAGTAAAGAAATCAACAGCAATTATAAATTCCTGCAGAAGTACAATCTATATCACTAAAATTAGAAAGGGAGAGGCTTCAAGGGATCTGTTCATGCCTATGAGAAAAGCCTGAGACTGTTCATCCTTTCCATCCTTGAGCTTCATTCCCTTCCTTTCATATCTGTTCTGATTTTGGCCCAAGAAGCAAGCATTGTGTGTGCTGGCTGGGTGCATTATCCATTTACGCCACAGAATGAGGTACCCAGAGGGCTATCACAACAGATGTCCACCATATCATACCTGTTTTTATTGCAAGGGTCAGATCTGAAACAGCTTCAAATGCACCCAAAAATCAGTCTCTCTCACTCAGCAAGTTCAAAAGAAACCCTCCTGTCTTGGAATTTCAGGATTTAAACTGAGTCATGCAGTCCACTATCAATTAGCCTCATGGTGATACATGTAGCATGCTGTGTTGAAAACAAATGTACACATTTCTTTACATTTATAACTTCTTTCCCTTTACTTCATTTTTCCAGCATGTACATAATAAATACAGCCTGTCCTACAGACACAGCTTCAATACAGTACACAGAAAGAGGACTTTCTTCTCCTCAGCAGTAGGGAATACAGCACTACTTACTTGATGGGATGTGGCAGAAACTGTGAGGGTGCAGCCTTCACATTTAGGTAGGGCTGAATCTGGGCAAATGGTCTTGTAACATGATGTTCTACTTATATTTCTCTTCTGCCTGGGTTCTCCCATGCTAATTTACCTTTGTAGAACTGAGTTCAAAGCAATTACAACGAGGAATCAGAAAACCTCAGAAACAGTCCTCATATCTAGGTCCACCTTTAAAAAATAAGTACAAAAAGTGAGTAAATCCCTGACATATCTATCATCATTAGAAACAGAGTCATGTCAACAACTCTGACCCTAATTTCAAATTCTCCCTGTTTTCTGTGATTGCCAACTTGAGCTTCAATAGCTACGTGATCTGAGGGAGACCCATGTTGACTGGGAAATCTCAGATGTGATCCCAGGTTAGATTATAATAATCTTACCTTCAATAATTTTGATCCTAATGATTTCCCAACACACATCTCACAGCACAGCTGGCTGTTAGTTAATACTGCAAATACCAACAGTCTACCCTTGAAGCACACTGTCAAGCTTGCAAGGAGCCAGTGAAGATCAAGGATTATTAACAACATCAGCTCTTAGAACTGAGGGTTTTCTTCAGCAGTGTCTGTTTTGTTATCTGTATCAGTCATGACCAGTGTGTTACTCTCAAGGATAACAACAGCTACACCACCTTGAGCAAACAAACTACTTAGGAGCCCAGAGAAGTGAATCACTGAGAGAGCTCACACCAGAAAGCAGTCCCTGAACTTTTCAGCTGTGAAAACACCTGTTCTCGACTGGAGACAAAACTTGAGTGTCAAGCTGAAGCCTATCAATATGCTAGAATTTCCCATGTTTCTTTATAACTGTAATTATTATTTATATCTATATATGAAAGTCTATAAGGGACTATGAAATTCTCACTCTTTGCATACAACACTGCCCTTTGCTTTAGCTGAAGTGGGAGGTGGATAGCATTTCTTGAAACCAAACCTCAGTAGAACAATAAGCAACC
Organism: Mesitornis unicolor; assembly: GCF_000695765.1. Taxonomy (NCBI): domain Eukaryota; kingdom Metazoa; phylum Chordata; class Aves; order Mesitornithiformes; family Mesitornithidae; genus Mesitornis; species Mesitornis unicolor. The sequence goes on along the minus strand of NW_010174225.1, from coordinate 53,382 downwards.
CAGCATCTACTATTAACATAACAACTGGGAAGCCACAGCTGAACTCAGAGGGAGGAACATAATTTCATGCCAATACAGGCATACGATTCACAGGACAAAGGTGAATAAACAGGAGCTTTTATGAGCAGGACCTGGTCTGAAAGGCTTGGCTGTAACAAATCAAAGATGGCAGTGACTAACGCATGGCTCTGAAGGACAAGGATTGGGGTGGTAGTGGCTCTCTTCAAAAGATCCAAATGTATCATATTTGCACAAGCTGAGTCTCCATCCACATCCTCCATTGCAGGAATTCAGTCTGAAGATAATAGACATGAATCGCCATGCCAAACCACATCTAAGTGGAAGATGCAAAGTCAAAAAATATCTAGAGTTGGAAAATAAACATTATGGGGCATAAGAAACCAACAGTAGATGCACCAAGGACAGTGGACTTTATAAATAAAAAGCAGGGGACAGCTCTCCTCTGATGAGCAGCTTTGCCTTCTGCAGAAAACCACTCCTCCTTACAGCCTCTCTCATTGCCTGAATTCAGACAGACACTCCAGTGCTTGCATCCCAGGCATTGTGAAATCTTAGCACTAGCATCATCTGCAGCTGTAGGAAGTCAGGTATAGGCCCCAGTGCCATCAGTATGCTGCAGGCAATGGACCCTGGCAGTCTGATCAGCAGCCGGGACCTTCAGCACATGGAAAACAGTTAAGTAAACCACAGACTTGGTGATGAGCAACAGACCTGCCTGTTCATTCTGCCGGAAAGGAAATTCCCTCCTTTTGAGCTGGCTGTTAACCCACAGCTCTTCTCTGAAGAATACCTGACGTAACATGGCACCCTCTGCCTAAGCCAGCCAGGCTCCTCAGCAAAAGTTTCAAAGCTGGGACTTCAGTTAGATTACTGAATCCACACTTGATGCCCTGAAAGAGAGAGGATTTTTAGGGGCACTGACTGCTCAGCAGCTCTGAAAGTTGAGTAGTATGAGAGACCTAAGTGCCAACACCAGGCACTGCAGTTCAAAAGTGTCATTCCAGGTACTGATCTCCTGGCCTGGCCACCCCCTAGCCATGAAGGGAGTCACCCTGCCTTGAACAGCTGCCTGCTCTGTATTCCTCCTCTCCACTTCATGGGCCAATTAGGCCTTCCTTTTGAGTAGAGGATCTTCAAACTGAATAAACAAAATGCTAACTGCAGGGACAAATTCGGACCTTGATGTATGCTTGTAAAGATACAGCCAATACCATCCAGGGAGGAACCCAGTGACACATTTCCACATGAGGTAGAAAAAAATTACTTATCTTTTCAGGGCTTTATTTTGCTCCTGATAAAATCAGTAGGAAATTTGTCTTTGGTTTTAAAGAGAGTAGAAACTGCATTATAAATCTTAAACGGAGTTTGCAAGGTGTTTTTTTTAAATCTCAGAAATCATTACAAGATGAGAAAAGCTTCTTTGCAACTAATAAAAAGACAACAAACATAGAACTCATTACTTTTTAGCACTCATTGTACATAACAGGAGCACTGTTTTTAAAGGGCACCCCCCTTTTGATGAAGAACTGCAATGATTTCTAGTAATGTTCAAATCTAACTCCTCATTACTCGAAGTTCCCCACCCCCTTGACAGCCTTGGAGCCTGTGAAAGGAGGAATGTAATGAGTATACATTAATGTTATATACTTTTCACGGTTCTTGTTTTGGTGTGACCAGATTTATGTACAGAGTAGCTTGAATGTAATCCATCATGATTATACACAGCATTGGCTTCAACATTTCTGCAGGTAGCGCCGTCTCCAAACTCTCTTAGCTGCGGATGTATGAAAGGAACTGAGATGTGGTGACACAATGTTCATTTGTTTTGGTGGCAAAACTCAATTAAAACAACATAACGGGGTTTAAGAAAAATACTAATCTGTGAAAAAATGTGAAAGTGAGTTAAGTCAAACCTTCAAATATTCCCTTGTTCAGGACAGGTTGTGTGGGCTGACAGCTTCTCCCATGGGAGCGAGAGGTCTTAGAAAAAGCCCTGCTACGAAAGGACTGGCTGTTAAGGTAAATCCCCACCAGTTGGAGCCCAGAGGAGGGGGAAGCCCAGCCATTGATGCCCAAACACAGAGAAGACATTGTAAAGGAAATATGGGGGATGAGAATGGCAATGGAGGAAACAAAATAGGGACTGCCTCCCACACAGGGGGACAACAAATCTGCGAAAATAACGAACTGTTTTTCCACTAGACAGACTTTTAAGGAAGAAAGACAGGTCCTATAGCTTTCAAAACACCACCTGGGCCGTCAAGGAACTTCATGCTATCGGTGCTTGAGGCATGGAAGAAGATAAGAAGGCAGGTTATTCAAAGTAAAACAGAAATACAAAGAGGTTTCTTTGCAGTGAAGAATCATTTCAGTTGCTGCTGTCTTTGGTGGGGAAAAAAAATAAAATAAAGTGACCTCAAGATTTGCTGACTCCTTATTTTTATCCCAAGTTTTGCACTAGCCAGTGCTGTTCCCAGAGCCCCAGGATCCTCAGGTCTTGTCAACAGAGTTCTCATTTTTCAAAAAGGATTGCAGTCCAACCAAGTCATGTTTTAAAGCCTTTTCTTTTCAGGCACAAGCTACAATAATGAATGTAATGTGAACTGTTAGAAACAAAGTCATTTTAAATCAAGTCTCAATCAGGCATGAGCAAGGGAGAGGGAGAAGGCCCATGTAATGAGCTTTGAGTCTCTGGAGCTGAGAGTAGCTTTACCAAGCTAGGATGACAGGAAAAAAAGCTCTTTTGTTGTTGGTATACATCATACAGGGCCATAAATGGATTGTTATTGAAGGTGGTGGTGGTTGTTGTTGTTGTTGTTACTATTATTACTAATGTTTAGAGAGTGCTTTTTGTTACACCTTTCTATATAGTTACTCCTATAGTTGTTTCATGGCTTACTATACAGGAGCCCTGAAAGCCAAAATTCTGTGCCCCAGGACACAAAGAGCACCTAGCAGAATTACAAAAGCCCTCCTCTCAGACTTGAGGTCTCACCAAAAATCCCCAGCTTATCTGTACAGGCAATGCTGGTAAGTCATATGACTATAATGACTAAAGACAAAAGAAAACATTGAAGAAGGATTCAACACTAAAAAAAGACAAGGACTTTCCTTATTTAGTACTGCAATGCTGTATCTCTAAGTGTCTTGTACTGCTCCTAAGTTCTTCTAATACATGAGCTATGAGCAAACAAATTGCTGGAGGCATGCACATGAAAGAATATGTCCCATGTGTGAGGCTGGGTTTACTTCCCCAGAACTTTACTCTCCCAGAACCTTTTCCATTAAATAAATTCACCAAGGGAGAGGAATCTATCTGCAACCTCCATTCTTCACAGTGAATTGCCTAAGACAGGGGTTGTACCCACAGTGTAAGCAGGGTATATTCAGCTGCTGTCTGTATATACAGACATCTGTACAGTTCTTGGAATCCTCAGAAAGATGTGGCCAGCAAGACCCATTAGCAGCCTGGTTTTCTCATGACATGAACTTTCTTGCATACCCCATGGCAGTTTACATTAAAAGCAGTGTTGCATTTGTTTAAATTTGTATTAACAGTAATGCTTTGTTTCTTAGAAGGCAGAAACATTTTTTTACAAGAGGAGAATCTCAGCTTTCATTTTAAGGAATAAAAGGAGCTATCTAGCTCAGGTGCAGGTGAGGAGCTGCCAGAACTGCATGGAGTTGGCAATGCTGAATCTACCCAAGGGGTCAGATGCAGCTCACAGCCCTCCAGGATTCAATGCTGGGACAATGCCAGCAGGGCACTCACAGAGAGGTGACAACAGGACAGCCCCACAGCCCTGCAGCATCCCAGACAGCCCTGCCCTGACCCTCTGGTGGCCTCCAGAGAATCTGTTAGAAGGGATGTATGCCCCATGAGTACTGCTCCTTACCTTTCCCATTTTCACAGAATCACAGAATATGGGGTTATTGTGACCGAAGTGCAGGACCCGGCACTTGGCCTTGTTGAAGCTCACACAGTTGGTCTCAGCCCATTGATTCAGCCTATCCGGCTCCCTCTGCAGAGCCTTCCTACTCTCAGGCAGATCAACACTCCCTCCCAACTTAGTGTCATCTGCAAACTTGCTGAGGGAGCACTCAATCCCCTCACCCAGATCATTGATAAAGATGTTAAACAGGACTGGCCCCAAAACTGAGCCCTGGGGAACACCGCTTGTGACTGGTTGCCAACTGGATTTAGCTCCATTCACCACAACCCTCTGTGCTCAGCCATCCAGCCAGTTTTTAACCCAGCAAAGCGTATGCCCGTCCAAGCCATGCCTAGCCAGCTTCTCCAGAAGGATTTTGTGGGAGGCAGTGTCAAAGGCCTTACTAAAGTCCAGGTAGACAACGTCCACAGCCTTCCCCTCGTCCACCAAGCAGGTCACCTCGTAATGAAAGGAGATAAAATTAGTCAAACAGGACCTGCGCTTCCTGAACCCATGCTGACTGGGCCTGATCGCTTGGTTGTCCTGTATGTGACGTGTGATGGCACTCAGGATGATTTGTTCCATCACCTTCCCTGGCACCGAGGTCAGACTGACAGGTCTGTAGTTCCCTGGGTTTTCCTTCCGGCCCTTGTAGATGGGCATCACTTTTGCAAGCTTCCAGTCGACTGGGACCTCCCCAGTTAGCCAGGACTGTTGATAAATGATGGAAAGTGGCTTGATGAGCACTTCTGCCAGCTCCCTCAGGACTCTGGGATGGATTTCTAGAGCTCCTGTGTAGCACTTCTGTGCTCGGGAACTGACAGCCACAAACAGTGCACAAGCCAGTTGAGGTGATGCTAAACGTGCCATTGCAGTATGAAAATTATGAATTTGTAACATGGTACTGTTTAGGAATGCCACTCACAGACCCTACAGCACTGTGGGTACTCTGTGAACTGCAATAAATGGGGCAGAACAGATCATTAGCTACTGAACTTACGACAGATCATTTCTTGTAGAGGTAGCATGTATTTCCGTCAGAAGTGGGTTTGCTTCTTTTGAACAAATCACACAGAAATAGACAACAGTGCTTCTGTTAGCAAAGGTTTCACACAAAAAACTAACACCATTTCCAGATAACTACCCTAGCTGACTGCGCAGCAGCAGCAAGTACCTCTGTTGATACTGATATTAAAAAAAGTACATTAGCATAGGAAAAGTTTGGGAATCCCAGACTCTCTTTTCCCAGGTCCCAGGTATTACTTTATTACTATTACCATCTCAAGATCCCAAAGAAAGAGCTAAGGATTTAAAACAGATTATCAACATTTGTGGAACTTCAATACAAGTAGAAAAGTTGTAGGAGGGAAGACTTTGGGGGAATTACCAGAAAGTTGGTCTGTGTGCACTGCTGGAATGCTTAATGCTTCTCTAACGAAGCTTCAGTTTAGTTTTACAAGCACGGCATCCTTTTCAAATTAGCACATGGTATGTGAAACATCACTCTGCTTTCCCAAAATAGCAGCTCTAATGAGTTTCATGGTAGATGTCCTGCTGATCAAACATGGGTTTATGAGCAATACAAAGAATCAATAGGATGCTTGCTTTCCATGCATCAGCCCAAGTACAAGCATGCTGCAAGAATGCCTGCCTTCTCCCACACAAGTGATATTTGCTGGCTAATGAACAAGGAGACACAAATACAGCTATACCACAGCTCCTGAATAACTTCAGCTGAAGTATTAACATACTGTTGAAATTGTGCAACAAAATATTTCAAAATGCAATAGGCTGGATACAACTTTCTATTGGAAACGGGAAGGTAAAACTCAGTGGTACATGGATCACAAAGGTTTAGTCTCTCTCCTCCAGTGGACATAAGAGAGAAAGAAGGAAAGAGACAAAAAAGGTAGCATGCTTTCCACCCTCTCCCTTCTTCCAGTAAATGTACACAAGCCCCTCCACAAGCCAGCAGTAAACTTGAGCTCCACCTGAAGGCATCATCTTGACACAGGGACACACATTAGGTTCATATGCAGCACTGAATCCCTAAATGGGAATATTAATAGTTATCCTCCATACTTTAAGATTCCTGTAGCAGGGTACAGGAGTTAGGCAAAGCAACACAGCTCATGAGGAGATACCAGTCACTGATATAACTGGAATGTCAAGAACACTGAAAATAAGCTTTCTGACAAGGTGTATGGCATTGTTTCTTATGGAAGTATGAAAAGGCAGTCAACATACTATGATCCCTGTTTTTAACATACGATGAAACACATCCTAGTCTTATATTCAAAACACCACAGCTTTGCCACATGACAAGAAACACTCACTCAACCAGAGGGAGAACTGGAATAACAGAAAAGTCACCTTGGTCCATGACCAGGGTGAAGGTGCATGGCCACAACCCCATCAGGCAACTGAGAGAGATCTTGATAACATGACTAGGGCAGAAGCATCCCAAGCACACATCTATAATTCCACAAGTCCATAACCCACAGGATCCAAATTACTGCCATTGTACAGGGAGAGATTTTGCACATGACAATTACAAAAGAGGGAGTGCCCCATCAGAACACCCAGGCAGTCTGCAAATCATTCCCTGCCTACAGCTGCAGGGAGCTGGCCTCCAGCTGAACGAACTACACAACCCAGGTTGGATATGACTTGCAAGATCTACTACAGAGGGACAAAGGAGAAGTATTGCATGTACTGCATAGTTTCTAAGCTCTCCACACCACCCAAAGAAGCTCAATAAGGTGAACTGCTGCATTCTCATCAATTTTCTCCTATGATATCTATTTCCCAGGAGGCAGGGAGTAGGCCTAGTTAAAATAATCAGGTCCCAGCTCATAACATCTTGTCCTCCTTTCTGCACTGGGAGCACCATTACTCTGGTATGCATTGCTCAGCCTCCACTATCACATGTACAATTAAGTTCAGCTTCTAAAAGCCCTACCTGTAATTGGAGCCAGCTGCAACCTTTCTGACACATACTAATTGCCAGTAATGATTTAAGTGCAGTAAATTCACATGCTGCAATTGTTTTAAATAAAGGAATCTCTCCTAGTTTTTCCCTGAGAAAAATGTGTTAATCTTTGCTGCTGACTTATCAAATCCTCCAGTCACCTGTTTGCCATCATTTTCATGAGCTGATAACGTGTTTATTAGAGCCATAATATGCAGGTGGAAGCGTAAAGGTCTCATTTGGTGGAGTGTGAATTCTGTCTCATATATCTGTATGGAAAAGCTTTATTTCACCATTCAGCTGTACCTCAGCAAATAATAAGATGCAAACCAGTATCTTTTATTCTTTTCAAATGGAATATTAGTTCTTTTAAGATACGTACATATCTCAAAATGCCACTTGGGTGAGTATGACAGGTTAGTTTTTGTTAAGCCCAAGATATCATCACTTCCTATGGAGACTCTACCCAGCCTTAGTTAATTTCAGCTTCATTGTATTCTTAATTATTTTTCATATATGAAAACAAGTTCTAGAAAGAAATGAAATGTCACGTGGGTCCTGCAAGGCTGATATAAGAGTTCTTCCCACAAACTGTTTTCGTTTTCTGCAGAAGACCTTACCTGAGGTACTGCAGACAATAAATTTCTGGCAGAATGAACCCAGTATCTCCTTGGAAGTTTTACTCTCCCTTCTGTGGAGTTCAGGGTTGTGGGGTTTTTTGTTGTGTTTTGTTGTTGTTGTTGAGTTGGTTGGTTAACCAGTGCGTCACTCAGAGTGGACAATCACAGAGCAAATGGATGTTCGACAGCACCTAAGTTCCTTGGCTCTTCAGCTTGTTCATGCATGTGATGTATTGAATGCCCTCAGCTCCCAGAGTCGTGCATACTAAACCCCAACCTTAAATGAATGCTATCTTGTGTGAGATCAAAAGAATAAGGTATACTGTTGCAAGACATAAAGGAGACTGGTCCCATTAGAGTATTTATTTGTATAAGTTAGAAAGTAATTATCATTTTTTCCCCAATTTCTGTATTTTAAAATCAGAAAAACTGAAATCATGTTCCAGTTTCAGGATGTATATCAATAGGACTGACTGTCACTGCTGTCTTGCTGATCTCAGACTACAGTTTCCATTTTTGTTGTAGAAATCTCCTCAGCTCTTGGAATGTCTGTGTCACTCGATGAGGAGATGGGAAGACAGAACCTACAGCAAAGTATGAGCAACCACATACAGTTTGGGACTTACCCCAGGTACCTGCTGTCTCCAAAATGAGGTTCACAACCCTTGCTTCCTCCCATAACATTGCAGGAGGAAAAAAAGTATGGACTAGAATGTGACGTGAGGATGCTCAACCAAATATCTTGAACTAGATGAAAGAGAAGTACTGAAAGAGAAGTACTCATCATTCACTCAAGGAAACAAGGTGGCTTTTTCATGTGAAAGAACAAGCCTGAATCCAAAGAGAAAATATATGAGAAAGAAAAGAAACTGTAAACAAGAAGCCAAGTGAAAACCTAAATTATGTTTGGTTATGTTAAACTTTCCAACTGCAAGAGGAATTGCATCTGAGTTAGGACTCTTTGACTTGGCTTCTGAGAATGCAAAGTAGGGGCCTAATTCTAGGACAGTACGTGGTTTACTATAAAACAAATCTAGCATATAATAATTTCCTTCCACAGTTCCCATGACTTGTGGCACAGACCCAAAGCCTCTTCCATGATTCATGTCCAGACCTCCCAGGAGAGGTGTGATGGCCAAATTGTTAGTTTTAGTGCATGAGTAGTTTGGGTGAAATGACAAATGCTAACATTCAGTCATACTGTGGAGAAGAGATGACCACAGTTATGAGCAGACGGCAGAGCTCCATGGACAGTTTATTATTAGCATCTTGAATATGCGTTAAAAAGTTGCCATTTTTAAGGTAAATAACATTTTCCTACCTAACTGGCCACTCCTCAGGGACAATTTGTTAGTCATTCCACAGCACAGGCCAATTCCTCTGTTCCAGAGAGGAGAACTGAACGTTTCTGCCGATCCAATAATCCAACAGGCTGATGTTTCGAGGTGCCGTACAACTCCTAAAGCCTGCTTCTGTGCCCAGTAATCTCCTGAATCTGCATTTTATACAACCTCTGAGCCAGTGCTGACCATGCCCAGACTAACACCTCCTGGAATAGCTTTCCTTACCGCTGAAAACCTTGCCAGAGTAAATAATGTACCAGTTTGCTGAGGCAGCCTATTCCAGAACTCCTCCTAGCTTTAACCTTTCCAAATAGCCTCTGAAACTGAAAATACAGCTAATCTGCAGCTTCAACTAGTCAGATTTCATGTTTGTTGTTAATTATCCCCTCTTTCTTCCTGTTTGCAGATTAATCACTGATTATTCCACCAAATCATGCAGAGAAACAAGTCCCAGCCTCAAGGTCTCTGCTCACTAATCACTGTGCCCAATACAAGAGTGATCACTTATACATGTTATTTCCTCCTTGCCCCTGACTACATGGCTGAAAATGTCGAATTGAGGAGAACACTGACAAGTATTAAATAATGTATGCACCTTTGGCATAGCTTTGCAGGAAAAAGAAGGCATTTCTACTGAAATCTGTGATGATTTCTGGATTCAACAGTCTTTCTAAAAATACCTCCTAGATATCCCAGTATAAGCAAACAAAAAAAATTAGAAAATACAATGAGAAAAAAGATGAAGAAAGAAATAGAAAAATCTTGCAACATTTGACTGTAAAAGCTATCACTGGAGAGATCATATTATGCAGTTAGCTCTATCTAACCACTTCACCTAAAACTTGTGGCAGTTAGAGATAATTCAGCATTGGAAAGCAGAAAGGTAGAGGTATGCCTCAGAGGACCAGCAACATCCTTTTCTTTTTCTCTCAGAGCAGTTCCTGCTTCACATGTGGTGTCCCACACACCCAGTGGACCACAAACTCTGAGCAGGAGCAGCAAGGCAGTTATTCCTGTTTTTGAAGGGGAAGTGAGGGCAGAGACAGGAGGAGGCAAGGATGGTGGTGACCACTGGAGAAGCAGAATTTGAAGAGCAAGATTTCCCACTTGAGGTTAGAAGAAAAGATGAGTAAAGGAAGAACTATGTCTCTTTGGATATTTTCCTACACCTCCCAAAAACGTATCTAAACAGCACGAGTCTTATCAGATAGAGGCACTGAGAAATGGAGGTGAGCCAGCAGACAGCCACATGAGCGAAGGAGGGCAGGGGACAGGCAACACTGAGAGCTCATGCTACTGCAGAGCAGGGGAACATGTACAGTGCATACTTCCCAGGCAGCCCCTTAAGCATGGAGAGAGGAGAAAGATACCACAGAGGCAAAGATGGGCCATGCTTCAAACCCTGGATGCTAAGCATTCAAGGACATGATTGAAAGAAGTTGCTTAGAGCCATTACAAACCCAGCAGTGCCAATAGGAGTAAGAGTTCAGGCCAGGCCAAGGCACTCTAGGCCAGGTTGCTAAACTTGGAAGTAGCTCCATACAAACCTAAGCAGCCTCTTACCTTCCTATCTGATGGGCTCTTAGTGCAGTTCCCCCGTCTCACATGTGTCAAAAGAGAGTTGTAATGTTATGTTCTTACTTGCTATAGATACCAGAGCTGTAAGAGCAGTAGAAAGGCTGGAAAGAATTCAGGACAAGAATCAAGGATTTAAGAAAAATGCCTGGTTAATTGTCATTAATAAAAAAAAAACTTCACAGAGTGGCAAGTTTCTCTATGCTATTTATCATGTGAACTTCCCTTGAAAACAACCAACCACTAGCCCCCTGAGGACTTTTCCAACAGTCATAGAAGATATCTAATGAGGCAATGTTTAAGAGACCTAATTATAAGAAAAAATAAACCTTGATAACTATCTTATCTCATATACAGCTCAAATATGACTCAGAGCTTATTTTAATAATCTTCCTAGGTTAACACAGCACAGTTCAAGCTGCACTGCAGCAACGCAGCTACTGAAGAGGAGCCGGGAGCTCACTCACAACAGGATGCCTGACCAAATGGAGGTGAAAGAACAGAGACGTGCTACGGAGGGCTGAAAATAGCAGCCTTGAGAAAGTAGGGCTTTGCATTGCAAACTATTATCATTATATCAATTTTGGCCACTTTGCTCTGATCACCTGTGTCAACAAGACATTTCCTCTGTTCTGTACCTTGAGCCACATTGCTGCACCTGCCCTTGAGGGAGGAGTTATTGGATTAACCCAGCTTCCTCTTATCTGTGTTTACTCACCAAAACTGCTCTGCAGAGAAAACTCCCTGAATCAGTCCCGGAGCTGCAGTTTCACTCATATGCAAAAACCCAGATGTAGCATTAAACATGCAGAGCTAAAAAAAAAAAAAAAAAGAAAAAGAAAAAAAAAAAGAAAGGAAAAAAAAAATTTAAAAAAATGACCTCATTGTGAGTAACCACCACAAGCCAAGCTGGGTGAAGTCACTGGGGATTTTTCTTTCCAGCACGCCCACACCACTGGGACTCTTTCAGAGGGACAGACACCTGCAGTGCTGCTGGGCACAGGCAGACCTTTCTTCCCCACTTTCCCTGAACTGGGGGAGAAGAAAGTGAGTAACCAACAGAACAGACACGGGAACAAGTTCAGACATGTTACCTTTGCTGCCTGCGCTGGGCCAATAACAAAAAAAAAAGTTAGAGTAATAAGGAATTCTGCTTGCTAACACCACTGCTGGCTGTGCTCCAAACCCATGACCCTTACACCATGTCACCATAGGATTGCTCGGCAAGCTGCTAGAGTCACTGAAGCAAGAGAGAGAAGTCCCCAGATTTCCTACTGTGTGTGATTTTGTATAGTGTGAGCTAACCATAAAACCCCTGAGATACTTCTTGGTTTTAATCTTAAAATGAGTCCCCTTAAAAAAAAAAACAGAAGAAAAGAAAAGAAAAATTCAAAATGAAAACCACACAACCTTTAGCTTTAAAGCAAGTAAGTTCTGATGGCCCAACCTATCAGGCTTCAGCAACATTTTGTTAAGTAAAGCAGCCATTCAAGCCAGAACTGGGAATAAAGCCTCAGGGCTGACTGCCCAATTGCTGAGATGGAGCGAGACGCAATTCCTAATGAGCCTTCTCACTGAACAATTCGCTTCTTCAAGGTGAGCAGAGATTTCAGCTGAAGGATAAACAGGAAACTGTTAATGACAATCTTAAAAGGTTAGATAAGAAAACAGGTGCCAAAGTGCCTTATATTTATCTACTTGGCTTTCACCTGCAAATACTTGTCACCACTTACTGCCTTCTCTGTGGACTTTTAATGACCCACCATATTGCTTACAGAAGCCTTCATGTAAGTCATTTGTGTTCAAGAACTGTAAACTCATATCTACTTGTGAAAAAACTGAAAATGTTCTCCTTAAAGGCAAAGGAAACTGGCTGTTTCTCTCACCTGTAAATGGCATTTTGACTTTTGAGGCTATTCTCTAATAATGTCAGCCAGTGCTTGTGTCAAAAGCAGTGACTTGCATCTTAAATGCAGGAATCCAAAAGTTATTAATTCAATACATCTGCTGATCCTTCAGTATACTGATTACTAAGGGGCAGGGTTCCCTTCACAGCACCCTGAAGCTCATGAAGCTCTCATCAGGACATAAGGGCCAATTCAAAATTCACCAAAGACAAACCATACTGACGTATCTGATGCAAGTTTAAAGTCGCATCTTGTAGATTTTCAAGCTCTTGTGCCATTTCTGCTGACAGATGAGTAAACCCTGGTCAAAACCAGCCTATACTCATGAGTACACCAAACTGCAGTTTCAAAGAAATATCCCACCATTTACCAAAAGTAGTCAGGCAGGGTATCAGCACACTGACACATTTTCTTAGCTTATATTTCTAAGTACTTATAGCAGTGCTTCTGAAGTCCCCTTCTCCTATCAAGTGGAAAATTTCTGAGATTCCACAGGCCCACACGTGACTTGGCTCGAAAAATGCAAGGCCCAACCTTTCAGCACACAGGCCACCCACGTGAAGAGATCACTCACAGGACCTGGGATAAGAAGTTTGAACTCACAAACAAACCAAGGGTCTGATCTTGGGCAGGTTTAGCAGAGCTTAGAGTCACATGTAGGGAGTTAAATGAGCATGATCAGAATACTGTGGCCCTTTGCAGCTAACACTTTGTGATAGAAGACGACAATAATCAATATTGAAGAATAACTCAATAATGAGAACGAAGAGTGGTGGCAGAGGTACACCGGAATACTAGACATTTTGAGTTGTAGGAAAAGAGACAGGAAAATACAGTTTCTCACCAGGGGAAGAAATACTAGGACAGAAATGAAAAGAGTAGTTGACAAGAAAACAGTGTTCTCAAATAGAACCTGCTGAATTGAGATGTTCTTCATACCTTGAACATAGAGCATATCTAGGGTGTTGTGATGCCTTGGTACCACATAATTTTCTGGTTGTCTGCAAGTTTCCATAGCTGTAAGGCAACAGTTTTCCCTGATAATATCATCCAGCAAGCAGGATTCACTTGACTTCTAGAATAAACACTATCACAGCAGATTATAAGCACTTACCCATGCTGTAACTGCTGTCATGTTCAGATACACAGGAGTATAACACTACCTTCAATAACAACACCAAGAAAATGACATTAGTTTTCTGAGGCAAGCAAGGTCTTACTTTCAGCTTGAGGGCATTCACCTGTCTGCCTGCAATGTGGGAACTTTTGAATGTCATCTCCAGGCAAGTCCAATATTCAGGAGAAGTTCTACAAATCAAAGCACAGACCTTACGATTTTGATGACAACCCATTCACCCAAAGACAAAAGTGCAGGATGCGTGCAATCCCTTGCCTCTCCCTAGACAAACCACTACCTTTATTTCCCCCTGCAATGGCTAATATACTGAAAAGACAAATAACAGTTGCTATTAACCATCTGTTTCTCACCCCATTACAGCTAAAATGTGGGCAACTGAATAATTTACTTTTTTTTCCTCTGTTTGGGAGACAAGACTGGTGGGAAGGAAAAGTGTATGCCTAGGTCCTAGCACAGAACAAATAAGAGACCTCCAGCAAATGAGTTTGATGAGAGAGAGATAAAAAAAGCTCCTATTTCCCAGTAGAGATGGAAATAGGGATAGTCCAAGCATAGGAGGGCAAAACTGCAGCCAGCAGGAACCTCTGAAGAAGCAGTATATGGGAGAGGAGCCCAGAGAGAGCCCACAGTGGTAAAAGCATGATGCAAGGAGCCCTCAGTGCCTACAGTGTATTCAGGGCTGCAGAATACATATCTCATGGTGATTTCCAGTAATAACGCAAGTTTCCAAAATCAGTTAAAAGGGCTCCTCTGACAGCTTGAGAACTTTTTATGAGCCAGGTTTGGTGAAAGAACTAGGTTGAAATGAATTCACAAGGGATGCTGGACTTGAGTCATGAAGAGCACTGCAGCGGCAGAAACAGATGAGGCAGGCAAAGGAACAGACTGGCCGTCACACCTGGGGAAGGCCAGGGAGCACAGTGTTGGCCTGCACGTAGGCATCCGAGGGCTGGTGCTTGCTGATAAAGAGGTGGCATTTTTACCTCAGGGTAACTAACAAACAGCTACCTTGAGGTGAAAAAATAGTGACGATGAGGCACTACAAGTTTTACCAGGAGGTTACTTGCAAAGATGAGTGTTGTACCCCTGCCTAGGGTTGAACTGAGGGAGTTTACCTCATGGTAAAACTAATATGTGTTGGCTTCATGGTGCTTCCGTATTCAGACAGTTGACATGTACCTTTGTTACCCTGAGGAAAAACCACTCAGGTTTTTCTGACAGTGAAAATGTGATGATTCGCATTTAGGTGCCCTGTTCGAGAAACTGAAACCATTTTGCACTGGCTCTGGGTGTCACTAGTATTTTTTCTTCACTTACTTTCACTTAAAAGCAAATAATTTGACTAATACACAGATGCATATGCACACCAGACAAGCTTGTGCAAATTCTGCAAATAATTTTTTCATACACTGCAAATTTACTTTACAAAGATGTGTGGGTACCGAGCAAGTAGTGCAGTTTTGATTTCTGCACACCACCTAAACGTTTCACCATGTAATTGTATTGCAAACAGTTAAGAGGAAATTAATATAACACAAATCAATTTTTTTACCAATTTTTTAAAACTCTAGAGGAATAACCCATCTTCCTATTTTAATTTGGAATAAACCATATTTTTCAGCATTTAAAAAAAAGAATTAGAAGTCAACACACAGGTGAAAACCCTTTCATACATACACAACCCCTTGTTATTCTGCTCATGTGCCAGTATTGCAACATACTCAATAAATACATACTAAAACTTTCACAAGCATTAATTATTGAGAAGAAAGCTAAATTTTTGTGTGAAGTCCGTATTATTAAAACAGTATCAGATGCTTCCACACTAAACTAATTGGGGATTGTTTTCATTTTGCCTGCCTCACCCAATACATATGCTGGGCAATAACTGTAAGTGCTTCAGGGTAGGTATCCACCCTTCCTTATTTAAGAAATGCCACTATGTACAGATTTTTGCTCCTCGTTCACTGTGAACAATGACCAGTGACAATTAGTAGCAATCTTAATGATTTGTAAATGCTCTTTTACAAAGGATTTCAGAGAGAGTTCTTTTAACAAAAGGTCTTTTAATTCAAGTAATCTTGGTCTTTCTGTACAAATACAGCGTAGGAATTGGATTGCTCTTTATGTGCCTCGGTCAACCAGGCAAGATACAACAGGCTGGTCAAGTTTCCTCTGACCCTCTTCCACACTCTCCTGCCACTTAGGACCTTTCCCATTCTGTGGTACCACAAGCACCTGGTCAATGGATATAACTGGTGGCTGCCCCCCCAGTACGGATCTCTAAAAGGTGGTGTATCTGTGCACAGCAGTCAGAAACACTTGGTATGTCTGCTAGAAGTGTTTTATATTCAGTGGTAGATAAGCTCTCAGCTGATGCTCCCAGCATTTGTCACCAGGATAACAGAATACATCTGCAGGCACAACCTGGCCAAGACTCAACACCCAACACCCGAATTGAGTGAGTCACCATTTCAGACACCTGAATCCTTTGCATGACCACATTAGGTCTTCAAGAATGCGGGAGATCTGTGCAGCAACATAAGTCTCCAGGAAGCTGAGTAATGTAACAGGTAGGATTTAAGCAGGCATACACATCCATCTAGCTTAGGGCCTAGATTCTCCTCTCAACCATCCCAAAAGACTAACACTTTCCAGGCTTCCAGCGACATGAGCACTAAATGTTTCAGTAGAAATAGTTTTGCAGTCACAACTAGTGCAGCCATGAAGAACATACAGGCATAAAACCCACCTTCTTATCCATCTCTTGGAGCATTTCAAAGGTCAGGAGCACTATCCCACTTGACTAATTTGTATTCATTACAGGGCAAGGTTCTGGATTACGTAGTTGCTCTGAGTTGGGACATGCAAAGATAGTATTAGCAACCAATGCAATATACAACGCAGTAAAATATGACCTGGGTGTTCTTCTATTTCAGAGGTTTTGGTCATGTTGCCAAACCTTACTGTACTGATAGGTGGGCTAGAAAATTAGTATCCTGGTGAGAGTCGAGATTCTCAATGCCATTACCTTCATCCAGGAGCTACAGAAACAACACATATTCCAAGAGTCACAATAAGAATCAAAAGGGAAGGTAACTGACAAGCTAAAGAAAGACCAAATCTGCCATGCCAATTCAGGCCAACTGCTCAAGTCCAGCATCCCACTCTTAGCAGAGGCATTTGATCACTGCCTCAGTTTTAAAGAAAGACAGTAACCCCATAATGCACCTGGCCAATTATGAAATGCTGTATATGGATAAGGGAAAATCCTTCCTGATCCCTACAGAGACTCACCAATGTCCTGAAATATGAGATTTAATTAAGCCTGTCTTATTACTTCAAATGTTACAACTGTTCATAACATTTTCTAGGCTCTTTTCAATCCAGCACGGCATTCACATTTACAACCTCCCATGGCACGGAAGTCCACCGGCTCAGCCTCACGCCATGAGGCACCTTCTGTGGATGAATGAAATTTACTGGCCCTTTTGCCTCATTTTCTTAATGCAAAGCCATACCAGCCAGAAATGTATGGCTTTTCTGATTACGTCACCTACCTCAGACAGTCACCCCGAAGTTCACTTGGCTGTTGGCATGGTGATAGAGCAGGCAGGGTCAGAGAAGGAAAGGAAGCCAATTGAGATGGTGCACAAGGACTAGTCCCTTCTCATGTTTGCCTAGGACACTCTTGAGTCTGCCTGCGCAGGAAAAATTAGGATTATATCTATAATGGAACAATTATTAATAAAAAACAGTAATTAATTGCATTACTGTTACTTTAACATCCCCTCTGGAACATCTTCTGCTTTCTGCCTCTGCAATCCCACAAAAATTCACTAACATGTTGAAAGCAGCAGATAAGAGAGAAATGTAAAACCTTACGTCAAACTATAAAGAGAAAAGGAAGGAAGGAAGAGGGAAGGCTACAAGTTAATAATTGTTCAGAATCTGAAGCCTACAGTAAAGAGGGAAATAGTTTTGTTCTGTTAAACAAACACCTTACTAATGACAGGGTCTCCTGCTCGTTTCTCACAATCCTCTAGGTAAATGAAAATAAAACGATTTGTAGGTTCAGTCTGTGCCTTACGTAAAGTCAGTTCTGAAGAAAATTACTTCTTGGGGGTAGGAAAAAGGGGAACTGAAGGAGAAGTCAAGTCGGAGAATAAAATGTTGCAGTTCTGGAAATTCTCCTCCCTGAAATTACACAGTACCTCATTTTGGAAACTCCAGAGTAATATTTCAGCAGTTCTGGAACTGAGCAAGACCCTTGGCAACACCAGCTCACAATCTGCCCCAGCCAAGGCTGCAATGCTGCAGAGCCAGTGAGGCCAGAAGCCCTGCAGCCCACCAGCTGGCTGCATGGACCACATTTGAACTGGAAACAGTTTTGCACAGGGAAAACCAAAATTTCTCATGGAAGCTTTTTGCTTTGAAAGAATTAGGTTTCTTCCTGTAAATCTGTATGACAGAGAAGCACCGTATCAACAAGACTGAGTTCAGCAGAAGGCCACAAGAGCTGGAGCTGAAGCACTTGCCCAGTGACACTGAGGGAGGTGGGCATGGTCAGCCTGAAGAAGAGATGGCTTTGGGGGAACCAACAGCAGCCCCCCAGTGCTTATGAGGAGGTTATCAAGGAGATGGAGGCAGGTTCTTCACGGTGGTACACAGTGGGAGGACAACGAGAACAAGTTGTAAGAAGATAAGTTCAGACTGGGTCTGAGGAAAAAGATTTTTTCGCAATGAAAGCAGCAGAAATCAAGCAGGGGAACAAGTTGCTCAAACAGGTTGTGCAATCTCCATTCTTGGGGTTTTCCGATACCTGACTGGACAAAGCCCTGAGCAACCTGCTCTGATATTTTAGCTGACCCCACTTTGAGTAGAAGGTTTGACAAGAGACCATCTAAGGTCCCTTCTAACCTGAATGATCCTATGATCTTAAAACTCCCAGCCTGCTCCACCAAACATAGATTTACAAACTGAACCATTTGGAGCAGATGAAGTCATTCAGGTGCAAACCACACCACCCCTTCCATGTCCTCTAAATTGTGTTAGAAATCATTCAGCTTATCATCATGCCTCTAGATCTGTAGCCTGTGTGACTAGGGAGCTCATCAAGTACTTCTGTTATCTGACACTTGTTTATAAACATTTCTACAGCATCCACAAATTCTGTGCAAACAGTGCACTAAGAATAATGAATCAAGGTTCCTGGAACAACCAGAGCACAGCCTGCAGCCACCAGCTCCCTGCATAGCTTGGAGAGGCTCCAATCCCTCCTTTTAGCTGTCTATGTCTATGAATGATGTCACCTCTGATACTGAGGGCTCTGTTTGCCCACCTGTAATGCAGCATGATACAGGGAGGCTTTACCTTACTATCGTTAGCTATCTAAAAGTTTTGAGGAGCAAGTGGAGCAAAGGGAGCAATCCTTTTTAGGCACTAAATGCTTTGCATCCTGTTAGTGTCATGCTTGTGAAATTTGTGGATATCAAACAAGCACGTAGTATCTAATGAAATGTAGACCCTGACAAGTTCTCAGCAGTTTTGAGGTCAGCCTCTGAAATGTGAGGACATTCAGCACGCAGCAATAAATACATGGGTCCACACGGGTCCTGAGGTCATTAAAGTCCAACACAAGGTGTATGAAGTCACTGCAAAGATTCTAATAAAACTTTACAGGCTTTGGAGCACACAGAGCAGGAACAGCAGATTGCTGTGATTTTAGAGAACTTTATGATTTTCTCTGTTTGGCAAACCAAAATGTCAAGAACAGGAATCCAGGGAACAACAAATGCATAGCCTTCAGACTTTGTGGTGTCATGTACAACCGCAGTAATCGAGCACATCACACTCTTCAATGTACTGATCGCCGCAACACCTCTGTAAGGTAAACACAACACCCCTGCTTCACAGATGCTGAAGTGAGGCACCAGAAAACTAAATGATATGTTGAAAACCATACAATGAACAGAGAACTGAATCCAGGTCTCTCAAATCTCAGGCCAGTGTCTAGACCTGGTAAACATTGTAAGTGTACATTTTCTTAGAAAAATTAATGTGTTCTCATCCGTAGAAAATTTTTGCAATGGTTTTAAAAACCTTAACTTTTTCTCAATTTACCAAGAGTTCAATTTGTCAAAATTTAGACAAACATTTGACTGAAATATAACCCAATAAATGTTCAAACTAGATCACTTTTGAATGCTGTGAAATGGATTTATCTTGGAAATTTTTAATTGCATGTGCTTGTTCTACTTTTTTATTTCCATCTCTGTACAGCAAGAATAAACTTTTGCTGGTTGAATAATGCAGAGTAAAATCTACCACAACACCTGCTGCTCTTCTAGATGCCCCACACGCAGCATTTTTAGCAAGAATTATTGAGTCAAGAGATATCTAATTAACACTTAGTCCTTGTGCTTTCTGACCCAGGTGCAGCAGTGAACATGCTAGCTGAAGTTTCCATTTTCTAGCTTTCCTTTTTTAATGAAAAAACTATTTTTCTGTCAGACAACAGTTTTAATGGAAGTTTTTTTGAGCAGTCCCATTGCCAAGTGCTCTCAAGCCCCATTAATTCACCGAGTAAGGGCATTTAGTATCTCTAAGTGCTCAATACTTTCGTACTTGACTCTCTGGGATCAACATAACATGATCCTCAGAGCCAGAAAAGTAGTTCCAAGTAGCACAAAACCTGAAAGTGTTGATCCACATTCACTGGCAGATTTAACTGGGATGGATGAAGCATTTACCATTGCCAGCTGTCACCTCTGTCCCTCTGTTGGAAGCTCCCATCCCAGGGACGGTTTAGCAGAACAAGTATCCCCTCTTGAGTCAGCAGGATTTACAACCCGAAATCAGTAGGAGCTCACACAAGCCCAGCAGGCAATAAGCTCCACTGACTGGGGTGCAGGCACACATTTGGGCTCTGAGCCCTGCAGCGAGGCAGCATCCCCAGTGGAGGGTGGAGAAGATGGCTAGGAGCCGTTCCTGCTCCAGCTAGCTTGGATTGAACTCTGTCACCAAGCACGAGTCAACACCAGGAGCCGGTTAGCTGGCTGCTAGCATGCAGCGCTGCTGGGGTATAAAAAGGAATGACCCTATAAAAGTAGTCAGGGCTCAAACTTTCAGTGTGTGCATTTGCTCTTTGAGACAGGCTCTAAGGTCACTTTGAATCATGGGATGAAATATACAGCTACTGAAATCCAAGAAAAATGACTGCCTTTCCCCTTGTGTCTGAACTTTTATCTGATCATCTGAACATTTTGCAAAAACCAACAGAAAACCTATTACAAAGATTGCTGGTGCATGAAATGATTGAGAAATATTTGCAGTTTGAAAGCAGTTTCACTTCCTGCCTGATACCACAAAGAAGCTTTTTAATAAAGTTAACATCATTGTTATTTGTTTTACATCTATGTTCTTATTTTGTCTATTTTCGATTTCTTGAATACTTATGTTAAAACAAAAAAAAACACAACTGGCTCCTAAAGCCAGAAGTTCATGGTTTTTCATTGTAAGCCACACTGCTGATAATGTAATAATGTTTATAATAATAATACTTCGTGCTTATACTGTAAAGCAGCTTTCATACCAATATTTCAATGCATGCTACCAATTTTAGTTAAGCTACCTAAATATATGTATACCATTTTACAACTGGACAGACTGAAAGATTTTGTAACTCTTTTTCCGTAAGCATGGAGGCTGAAAAACTAGGTTGTGGAGTCCTGACTTAAAACACCCCATGAACCATTAAACTATACTGCCTGTGCAACACCTATTCACAGTAGTTAAGCTCCAGAGTTGGTAGAATACTAATTAAATTAATTTTGCAAATGCTTCTGTGCTGCTATTTGTGAGGTTGTGTTCCAATATGCAGACAAGCTGTTAGATAGTAATAAAATATATTTGTGAGTCCTGAAAGTAATGAATTCCGGCATGAATAACTCGCTGAAACTGTCCTATGAAATAGAAATCATAACAAAAAGCTATCGTATGTTCCTTACTATTATTTTTGGTTACTTAAAATGTTTCAGCTACCCACTCAAACAGCCACGTGACCAGTATCATAATCTTGTAGGCTATGTCTCTTTCTAGAAACTACTTACACTGAGACCAGAAAAAGGCTAAATTTGCTCATTACAGTTTTGACCAAAGCAGTTAAATACAAAAGCAAATACGGTTCTGTCCCACAAGGGAATTGTCACAGGGATGGCTGACCAACGGTTCTTGCTGTCTGTTCAAATGGAGGGTCATTGGTTTCTATGACAGCCTCTTCCAAGGTTGTGTCATTGGCAGTGGCAGCATGGCAATTACCCGATTAAAATCACACAGCTGATCTTTGCTAACATGGTGACACTTTAGCCCAGGTTCTGCACTGCATCACAGGTTGTTTCTTGCATCTTCTCCTGAAGCCATCTGGGGGCACTTGCTGGCTGTTGGACTTGCTGGACCTCGGGCCAGTTCTTGTAGGATGCTGGCCATTCCAACACAAGTGATGTGACACATGTATGTTAAAAGTCTTTTTTTTTTCGCAATTGTTTTATCCAAAAGGGAAAGTTAGACAGGAATATTTAAACTCAGGGCTTTTATTCCTATAGGGCTAAATGAGTTGCAAGCCCTACAGCAGAACATTATTCTGGTTAGTGACAAATGTGAGAAAAATGCAGTAAGATGGGATGTGAAGGGCAGGAAGCAGAGGTGTCATCTGGGCAATTCATGGGTGCCTCTTTCTTTCATACAATAATTTCCTTGCCCAGAGACAATCCCAGAGTGAGCTGAAGGGTGTGAACCATAATAATGAGTATATTTCTCCTGCATAGGTAGAGCTGTGTAATTTGGTGTATGCACCAGGACCTGAGACAACTGGAAATAGCAGAAATTCTAGGGAAAGGCTTTTTCTGATATGCAGAGACTTCCTTCCCCCTCGGAGCATCCTCACAGCAGGCTGAGGCTTTCACTGCTCTCTCTCAGCTCTCACATTGCCTACTACCCACCACCTAGCATGCAGCAGAGAAAGGCTGCACCACAACACATTTCCAAGTGTCACTATGGGACCTGCAGAATCCTCAGTGCTTTGAAATTCTGCTTTTATCCCTCTTTCTTTAAGCATACCATTTCTTTTCTGTTCCCTGATCTTGACAATGTACTCAGACACACAAAGCTCATCAGATCACTGGAGGCAGGGCCAGGCTGGCAGAAACCCTCTGAGCATGCAGATGTGCGTACACACACACCTGGCAGGATGACCATGTTTCAGACTGGAAAGCAAGACACCAACAGTGGGCGACCATTCAAGTGGAATACAGGAAAAGAAACTTGGAAATCGGAGGACAACCTTTCTCTGTTTCAGCAGGGAAAACAGGGTCAATGTATAATGTGGGACAAGTTGTTACAATGACAGGATCTATCCCTGTATGATACTTTTTTCCCCTGCATATTCCCAGCATTTCCAGTGCTGCGACATCTTCTATATCTATACCCCTCATCATTGCATTCCAACCCACTGACCTTACTCTTACCCCAGTGCCTTCATATCCGCCGCTCTAGCTTCTTATAACTCCACACAGATCTATATATATTGATCATATAGAACATTCATATCCATATGAAGAACCTTTAGGCAACACTCTCCACTGCTCTTAGCCTCCTTTGCTCTCTAAATCCTCTTCTCGGCATTACCCAAGATTTAGTACCAAACCTTGTATTTCCTTTTAGAAATAGACATAGGTACAAACTGCAATGTTAGAGGTGCTGGGAATTGAATCTCTTCATACCTATTTTCCACTAGACCTGTGCACTCATCATTCAGGGTATTAGTTTGGCTTCTCAAGTCTCTGGAGCTCCAGAGAAGTCAGGCTGTGTATGTTCATGCTGTATGGCTAACATATATAAAATATATTTGCATCTATCATATGAAGAATGGATGTTACTGTGTTGATGGGCACTGTAATAAATAACAGGTTCCACAATAAAACAAAACAACCACCCATGCCATAGGAATAACAACTGGTAAACACACTGGCACCCTTTTTATGGAGCATTACAGATTTTGTCTGGGTTTTACTGCACTGCAAGCAACATTTGCTTTGTGTTAGGTTACTCTTCTCTTTTATTCTCTTTTAAAAGCAATGGAGATTTGTTCTGTAGTTACTGAATTTTTATTCTTATCTTATATACCACTGCGCTATCCATGTAAATGCAGCGAGATTAACCATTCAAGTGTGACTAAAGCAATCTTGGAAATAACAGGAATAAAGTGATATATTCCCCAACCCCCACTTCAGCACAGAAACAGAAAGTTACTAAACAGTACAAGCCAGCCAACATAGAAATCTCCAGCATTGTTCCCTTCTTGATCTTGATTTCAAAGGCAGAAAAACTGAAAATGTGGGAGGAAGAAAAAAAAAGCATAGACAATACAGTTATGAGGACAAAGAGAAATTCTCTTATAGTGCATTGCATCCAATTTCCGAAGCTTTTCCTAGTGTATACCAAACAGCTCTTCACTGATTCAACTAACAGAGGAAATCACCATCTATTGATCCCATTAGTGTAGATGCAAGTTATATGTGAGTACGCAGACACATATTAAACACATTTTGGAAACAAAAAACTAGTTTTTAGTATATCACCCCTCTCGACATGGCTGTAGCAATGCTGCCAATTGAGCTGCAATTTAATATAGATTTCCTATGGAAATTAATTCCACATGCAGATGGCTTACTAGTTAATGCCTAAGTTACTCATTTATCTGTTTTGCATTTATCGACTGTCAATTTCATAGAATACCCCCCACCTTCTCATGTTATGAGGCAGTGAATAGTACCTCCCCATGTTTCCTCTATTCAGTAGTTTCCAATAACTGTCTTATGCTTCTCAAGGAAATTTTGCAGTGTTGTAAATGTTTTTTATATACAGCCATCTTAACTAGGATCATTACACTCTTACTTAGTCTATTTTATTTCATACAAAGTTTTTGAGGCTACCAAATACCTTTAGTATAACTGGGTAGCTTCTAAATTATAGAGGATATTGTTAATATTTTCCTCATCAATCTGTTTCTTTGCAGATAAAAAGCAGTTGTTAGATGAAGACAGGTAAATATCATTGTTAAAATGAGAGAGGACAAGCTGTGTATTCACCTTCTCCACATGATCTCACATATTTCTGTAGGACTAACTGAGTGGGTTAAGTCTATAATTTGGTTTGAGATCTAGTTTTGCAAGGAAAGCATTGTTAACCAAAGCTGTATCCTCTTACTCTGCTTTCTATTCTCCTCTATTCCACTTCAGCAAGACTTCACCTGGGAGATTTGCAGCTCAGAAACAGCCTGAAGTCATTGTCTCACATTAAGGAAGCATATCTAGGGAGACCAATTTCTCTTCTGTATTATCAGTGCTCTTCATGTACGTGATAATTACAGGTCAGGGCCTGATTCTCAGCTTATCACAATAGTGAAAATCTATTCATGTCCACTGAGTTGCTCCCAATACAATAGAGATTTCCAAACCCTACAATCATTTAAGATAAATATTACTATTTTGTGAATGTCCTTGTGTGGATCTTGATGACCATATGTTTGACTTCTAACATGCATCCTAGACATAAACTTCAGCACATTTTTTTCAAACAAATTGTGAAAGTGCTTTTGTTAAAAGCAACATTTGGTAAAAAGTCCTTTAGTGGATAAATTTCTGCACTGAACAGAAAGCAAGAAAACAATTGTTTCCTGTAATTGGACCGTTTGATTAGAGGCAGGTGGTGCAGAGCTGAGAGAACTGGAGCCACGAAGCCAATTTTAGCGTCAAGCACATTTCCTTTTGCTTTAGGATCCAGAAGCATAACATGTAAATTGCTTTAAAAAAAAAAAAAAGAAGAAGAATGTAAATTTAGTGCCTATTTATTATCCCTACTGGTACTCTATCCATAGTAGAAGTTTGCAGCTTGGAAAGAAGTGCATCCTTGATGTCCATAATACACAATGTACACAGAATCACAGGTATAAAAAGAACATATACGTAAGAAGGAAAAAAAAGACTTTAAGATCTCCTTGAAAAGGTAGGCAAGAGATGTGGTGAGGATTTGCTCTTGTACACTCCAATTCAGACAACACACACTCATTAAAATATTATCCTTGCTAGCTGTATTACTTATTATTTTTACTACCAGTGCACTAAGGAATTCCAATGATAAGATTCACAATGATCATTCATAAGAGCATGGGTTAAACAACCGCACGATGAAAGCTCCAGGGACAAATCTGCTGCTGGTGTAGACCAACATGTAACTTTGGTCAGCATTTGGTGCGAGAAATAAGCCTGAACAAAGGGAACTTGCTTCTCAGAGGATGACAACACACCAAGAGCTGCCAGTGCCACCAAACCTCTCTGGAAGGTGACTCCTCATGCACTGAGATGGGAGATGCTTGTCACTCCAGTTCTGATGTGGTGCAGAGGATGTGACCTCATCCCACCCGCTCGGCAGCAAGTGAGAACAGAAAAGCGATCCAAGCATCCGCTGCGCTCACAGCGCTCCTCAGCTGGGCCCTGTGCGTGGGAGGAGGAAGCTGTCTTGGTTAGCTGTCACCCAGCGCGACTGCGAGCGATCGCACACTCCCACTCCCACCACCTGCATCCTACTCAAGCAAGCTGCACCTCTGATCTGGACTTAGACGCTGTGTGAGCACAAACTCATCTGTTCAGCACTGCTGGGAAGGGGACGGGGAAGGCCCATGCGAACAGCGGCACTAAACCACCAAACACTGTGAGCAGTGCAGAGGCAGGAAGGAGCTTCTCAAGTGCATGGCAAAACTTGCAAGAGTTTATTCCTAGGTTTGTGGGCTTTATGTATGGCACACAGCTCACAGATGGACCTAATGTCCCCACCTAACCCCAACCATGGGAGTGCCTTTAGGCAAAGCTTCATCCAGAAGCAGTGCCTGCTGAGGTACCTTAATGAAAAGCAGACAGATCAAATTAGATGTGTCAGCAGTGTGATCACAGAGACAGCTGACACTCACGCAGAATACAGGAAGATGATTTCCCACAAAGGTAAGTGGCACCACTTATATATGTGATGGGGCAGAATGAACTTCCCCAGCTGGTGCTTGCATGAGAGATGATCGACACATAGATATGCTGGTACTATTACAATAGTAATATTTTCACAAGGAAGATAAGTACTGAACAATATCTGTACTGTACTGGGCAAAAACATAGATTCAATCATCATCAACCACACATGACCGCTTCTCCATCTACTCCTTCCCTCAAATAAATATTTATTGTGGGCAACACCAGGCATACTTGCAGAGCAAGTCACTTTCTGCATCAGTACTCACACCTTGTAGGTGAGGGTAACATGCCATACATTACACCCTCAATATTTATAAGTCAGGCTTAGTAATAATGTA
This sequence comes from Mesitornis unicolor, assembly GCF_000695765.1. NCBI lineage: Eukaryota > Metazoa > Chordata > Aves > Mesitornithiformes > Mesitornithidae > Mesitornis > Mesitornis unicolor. Next base: position 26,458 of record NW_010174225.1, on the reverse strand, counting down.
AGTGTAAGGCACAACAGACATTCCAAGTGGTTTCTCAATGCTAGAAAAAATGCTCTTTGTTAAAGAAAATTACAAATTCTGAGAGACAGAAGTGAGGCTATATGAAATCCAGGAGTGTCTATGTGTCACTGACACAGTTCAGTGGTCAGCGCTAGTAACTCTAGTTTCAGCTCAAAATATTCTCTGGCTTTTTCTTAGTTGTCCAAAGATTGCTCTTACTTTGGACATTAATTCATTTAGAGCAGTCCAACCGGGATCCAGCAAGATGACTGTCAAGCCCATCATCAGTTCAGTAGTGATCAGACACAAGGATGTAAGAGTAACAGTCATTACCAACATGGGAAATGAAGCACTTTTTGAGCATCTCCTAGAGCTCGTATCTCCTTTGGCAAGTCTCTGTTATATCCACTAAGGGAGAGAAAAGGATCAGTTCTGATCTTAACACTCTAGATGCTGCTCAGGAGGAGGCTCCCTAAAACTAGGAACCTGCTCCTCAGCACTGAATAAGCTTGATCACCCTGTGTTACATTTATAATACCCAGTTGTTCCATAAGGTTTGTAAGTTACATTCTAATCACAATCTCAAACGACTGAAATTCAGTGCATTACCTCAGAGAAGTCAAAACCAAACAGATTCTCTTTGGTAGACATAGTATTTCTCACACAATCATGCTGACTATGAATAATCAGATCACAGTATTTAAGCTGTCTCACTCTTCAGCTTTTCCAGCACCCTCCCCATGGCTACAGTGTCTTTTCATACTATAGTATTTACCTAAATGATGCAAAAGCACAGGGACACACTGAACAATTGTACGATTGCTAGACTGACAAAACTGGAATAAAGTCAACACAGATTTTAAAGATGTTTAGGCATCTAGCTCCCACAGCATAAGAAACAAAACATCTCACAAAATCTGGTTGTCAGACTGGGTCTGGAACAGAACTGCATTTCTTTGTACACCTGGAGTCTGATGGTCATGTCTGAAAAGGGTCTTTATCTCTAAAGCAGAGAGAAAGCAGGCACAAATCAGCTGAGATAAGGTCAACAGCTATGGCAAGAGAGGAGGAACTTTTGTCCTTATTGTTCTAAATCTCCAGCAATTTCCAGTCCAACCAGACCTTTTCCAGGAACAACTGATACTGTGAAATGCAGCCTCCTCCCTAACCTATAACCTTCCACTTCAGGCACAAGACATATTTCTCAGTCAATTCTGCTGCAACAAATATTCTACAATACACACACTAATAAGAACAAAAAAATGCTACTGAAACAAGGCCCTCCAAGACACACTTGATCTCCCAGGAGAGGCTGAGAGTCAATGTTACTGAAGGTGCTCTAACACTTCAGTGATGAGTGTGGAGCAGAGATATACATAAAATAGAAAGCACCCAGCTGATAATACTCTGATATACTTTGATTCTCTCTAGGTCACCACTGCCATTACAGTCTTACCCATCTTCCAGCACCTCCCAGTTTTCTTATGTTGTCCCATTCATCTCAGAATTCAGCGAAGCTGGTTAGCTAGGCATGGGTTATATCAACCTTGAAAAATTGAGTTTTCAGGCATTTTGATTTCATGATCACCTGTGCAGGTCTGATCCTGATATTCTCTAGTAATTCCCTTTTCTCCCTTGGGAAATTTCTGCCATCTGTCCTCCTATTCCTTCCTGAAAATGGAGGCAGAAATATAGCTTTTAGCAACATTCTCTGTAAATGCTTTCACTTTCTCTCATAGGCCCCATCATCCTTTTCAGTAGCCTGTTATTCCAAATGCACTGAAAGCAAATACATTTAATGCTCTTTAAAAGTGAGCAAAGGTTTCAATTACCAGTTTCATTCTTGCCCACTGCCTATATTTATTTCAAACACTTATGTATGTTTCCTTTCATTCTCCATCTGTCTTTCTTTATTTCCATTTATTTTTTCTGTTGTGGATTGTCATCTAATGTACAGCATTACAATGGAAGTCAGGTCGTCTAACTCAGCTGCTTCTCTCTCAAACTCACGGCGTGACTCTGTGTGTGTCAGTAACCCTCAATAAGCCTTAGTTTTCTACCTCTAAAGAGGATGTTGTCTGTTTGAACTATTATATAAAAATTCTTTAACTTAATCATAACAATACTACTTTATAAATGCTAAGTACTATTTCTACTTCATGCCAACCGTGCCACCCACATTAATAAACTCCATTCTGTTTACCTCCGAGTTCACAGTGAATAGATAAATTTCACTCTGTGGAGATCTCCCTTGCTCCTGAACCCTTTCCCCTCCTGTGTGACTTTCCTCTAAAAGTGCTACATGAAAACACACAGAGAAAAACTGTTAAAGAGAACTTTAATTTTTAAGCGGAACAACAAATAACTTAGAAAGTATAGTGACCTATGCTGCTAATTGTTCTCATTCTCCAGACGTTTCAGTAAAGAGTATCTGAATGCATGCATTCACTCAAAGCATTTTCAATGTGGTGCAGTCACATTGAAAAGAGGAAGGAGAACCCAGTACGGATGGATCTCATCTCTTTATTTGTGGCTCAGAGAGATGCAGAAAGCACATAACACTCAAATAATGTTAACAAATTTAAAATTGATAGACTGTGTTTTGCTTTGGTTTGTTTGGAGTTTTGTTTTGTTGGCTTTTTTTAACTCCAGTATGATACTATTCAAATTAATTGACAGAAATAGGCTACTCCTATTTTAGTTTAGAATGGTCTCACTGGCATTCAGCTTCACGAATTCTACTGTTTCTTTTAGCAAAGTAAAAACATCCTTCCTACTCAAAGCAACTCAACAAAACCCCATTTGGTTACTGCCACGTGTGTAGACTCAAGTCCAGGTGGCCTTTGTGCTTCGTGCAATAATTTGCTAACTACCTTTACATGTCAAAACTTAGCTGCATTTCCCATGTGTCCAAAACTCCTCTCAACATCATTTGCATGTTAGAATATTCAAGAAATGCAGGATCAGACCAAAGGATAACAGAGCATGTGTTGTGCAATTTACTGGGATAGAAACATCTCAGTCATTTGTCCTCTCTTACAGGAGGTTGTATTACCTCTCCAGCTCTGATTGCCCTAGCAGAGAGAATTGCCTATCAGTTGCTTTCTATTTTAATGTCAGATAACATCTGCTGAGGGCACCTTCAGTAACATCCATCTGTGGGAGACACTGCATAAGGAGCAGACAGTGAGTATTTTCATCATTCCTTTGAAATATGAAGGTATGATCAATATCTTGATCCTAGCCATAGAGAGGACTGGAGCAAAGCTGAGCACCTATTTCATGTTCGGTATTTCTCTCCTCTGACCAAATTAAAAGGAACAGTGAGAAAACACAGCCATGACATTTCCTGCTACTCAACATTCATGATTTTTTTCTTGTATTTTGTTTTCTAAAACTTTTCTTCTCCCTCCAGCATCAAAGTTATGCATTCTTCAGGTCACCTGATGTTTCAAATGCTGACCACTAGTTTCTCCCTGTCTGTCTGATTTTCTAAACCTGAAGAGATCTCTGCCTGTCCCTTCCCACTAGCCAGTATGAAACAGCAGGTAGGGGCTGCAGAAGATGCTGACTTCTCAGTAAATGCTTTATTTGGTCTCAAAGACTGTGACTACTGTTCTTCCTTCATAGAAGAGAAACATAGAATAATTAAGGTTGGAAAAGACCTCTAATATTGAGTCCAACCATCAACCCAAAACCATCATGCCCACTAAACCACGTCCCAAAGTACCATTACATGTTTTTTTAACACCTCCAGGGATGGTGACTCCATCACTTCCCTGGGCAGCCTGTTCCAATGCTTCACCACTGTTTCAGTAAAGAAATTTTTCTTAATATCCAATCTGACCGTCTCCTGGAGCAACTTGAGGCCATTTCCTCTTGTTCTATCATTTGTTACCTAAGCAAAGAGACCAACACCCACCTCACTACAACATCCTTTCAGGTAGTTGTAAGGAGAGAGAAGGTTTCCCCTCAGCCTTCTCTTCTCCAAACTAAACAACCCCAGCTCCCTCAGCTGCACCTCATCATTCTTGTGCTCCAGACCCTTCACCAGCTTTGTTGCCCTTCTCTGGACACGCTCCATCACCTCAATGTCCTTAAATGTTCATTATTCAAAGATAATCATATAGATTTGCCAGCAAGGGTACTGCTACTCAAATATTAGTATTAATGTTACACAGACTGTTACATCTATCCAAGTTGCATACCATTTCCCTGCAAGCCTCTCTTGACTTCAGGCCTTTTTTTTTCCTTCTTTCCTTCATGAGGATATTTCCCCCTGTGCTCTGTTTCATAACAATGCAGCACTTTCCAAGAGATTAAGGATTGATTTGGCAACATCAAGCTCTTCCACCCCATCTTTCCCACAGGCTCCTCACCCCTAGAGCTCAGTTCTCAGCCAGCGACCTGCTGAGACTCTCACCCTGCAGGCTGTTCCGTCTACAACCCCCTTAACTGGCTTCTGCTCCCCATATCTCTACCTGAGAAGTGCTGAGTAGCACAGCTTGCTCGAATCTCTCACCTTTGCATTCACACAGCTTTGGAGGCCTGGTCCTGAGGCACATCCTCCTGAGGTACAATACCCACCCCCTTTAGACTCACATCTTGCAGACCTTCCTCTTGGAAAAAAAAGGAAAGGACTTGTCTCACCTTACAGGCTCAGCCGATCCTCTGGTAGAGGAAAATATTTAGAATATATATTGTTGCCATAAATTATAGATGGTTAAAAGAAAAGGAACCCTGTGGAGATATCTGAAATCTAAACTCTGACAGGCAGCAATCTAAAATGAACTACAGCCAGTGTTTCAGCTTTGATTCTGCTGCCACCAAAGGCCAATGGCACAATTCCCATTGATTCCAATTAAATCATAGACTAGATCCTCTTCTTACTCATCTTTCCCTTTTAGATGTCTCTATTTGCTTTTCAGTAGTAAGTTTTCCTGCATTACAGTGTGGCTTTCATGACCACGAAAAAGAAACCATTTCAGAGAAATCCATACAAGTGCAAATCTTGGTATTATTTTTTCATAAAGAAAGTAGGTAAGATTTTTTTAACTCCCCTAATTAGTGACATGGAAGAAAAAGCAGCATGGCTTTGCACTCATGGTTTAGTTGGTTTCAGTTTGCTCTATAATCCGTCCTAAAATCCAATTTACTTTCTGCACATCTTAAGATGTGCACACTTAAGAGAAAACACACTATCTTACGACACTAAATAGTGGCATAGCATAAATGCTAACATGCAACTATTACCCATCTTGTGGTGAGATGGGTACTTAACCCTTGCACATCTAGCTTGACCTGGACATGCTTTATCTCAAAGCAGAACTCGCATACACACAGTTTTAGGCTGCACTTTCCACACATGTGTACAAAGGAAGCCATGCTGATGTGCAACATCCCTGCATTGGTGCTGCCATTCTTGTGGGGGCTGCATCACCACAAGCCATGCAGATCTTTGCTTCACTCTCTGTTCTCATAAGGACAGCAAGAGGGTCTTCTGGTTTACATTTCAATGGTGACACAGAGAGTGATACTGAATCTGTGCTATGGGCAGCTCAGTTGCAGATGTCTTGAAACATTTGAGGGTAAAGTTTTGGGGTTGTCAGCTCATGTGTTTTGCTGGGCTCACAGTCCTCCTTCCTAGAGGTTATTGCCTGCTGTCCTTGAAACTCCAGCCTTCCCAGTTGCAGAGAAAAGCCTGAAAACATGGAATCTTACAGTATTTTGAAGTGTGACTCATGACTTTTTATCATGAAGGGCACATACTATTGCCTCCTTTCAACTTCCCTTTGTCTCTGCATGCAGCCGCACCTGCAGATGTCCGGGGAGGAGTGCTTGCACTCATGCACCCTAAAAGCAGCTTCTGTGTATGCAAAAGTCAGCACCCGCGTGCACAGGTGTCCCTACTCCCAACGGGCGGGTGCAGGGGTTCTGCTTGATGGGGCTGCATGTGTATAAGCAGTTGGCCCTTTGGGCAAACTAGTCTCTAAATATCACATTTTAGCAAAGTAGCGTAGCTTCTTCCATGAGTTCCTTCCACAGCACATTTTTGAAAGTAGTTTTATAGTGCTATATATACAAATGTCTATCTTGGACTATTTTCTTTCCACTTGTACTATCTGACACTATCATGCAAAGCCTAAGTTTTATGCCACTGATGAGTCCTGGGATGAATTTGCTCTCCTTTGCTCATCAGAGTTCTTAAAATAGTCAATGCAAGTTGTGAATTTTTAGGACAAGATTAGATCCATTTCCTGAATGTGTACCCAAGCAGGGCACAGGGTACAAAGAGCCTCTCAGAAACAAATTACTGTCTCTCAGGCACAGAAAAAAATGCAAATATCAAAATGTCATTGTCCTTTATCCCATTCAAGATCCTCACTTCTCCATTTGGTTCACTTTTGCCTCATTTTTTAGTGTGTGTGTATATTATTGCATTTTTCCCACCCCACCCTCCACGGTCAGGCCAGCCGCTATCTTCCTACATTTCCTTCTCTTTTCTATCTTCTGCCAGTCTCCCCGGTACACAGCTTTCCCTCAAAGAAGAGAATGGGAAGGAGGATGACCTCTGTTTGACTGGCAGCAAAGAGAAACAAGGACCACAGCAGAAGCCGACTTTCTCTCTGCATCCTGCCTGAGTGGCTGTGCAGCAGAGTGGCCATCTTGGGGCAGGAAACGCCTCGATGTTTTTGTTCCATGCAGTACCATCAGCACCAGATCTCAAAAAAAAAAGGTGATAAAATTCTGAGATCACTGAAGAGAGGAGGACAGAGAATGCCAAAGTGAGCTGACACAAGATCGTAACAGCGCAAGCCAGACAACACTCACTCGGCTCCTTGGGGACCTGCTGCCAAAATCCCCCCATGGAGCTCCTCTGTATCTCCACCCTGCACACCTACCCTGATGGTACCTCAGGAAATGACACTGTAATCGGTGCTCAAGCTATCTATCAGGCATAAACAATGCTGTTGATGAGGGTAATTTTCAGATGAGTTGAGATAAGCCTGTTGTGTTTTACTCTGACCTTCACAGTTATTTCACACAAAGCCCAGAGCTCAATTAACTGTTCCCTTGTCTGCTGCTCAAAGTGCTCAGCACAAAGAGGAAGAACCAGCCCAAACAAATGGCCAGGGTGGAAGGGCTTAGAAGAGCCCATCCTCCTTACCACTGGTCCCCCTCACCTTCCTCTGGGCTGGGGGGACACGTGGCCTTGCCCCATAACTGATGTGGCTGGGATGCTGCTGGGACAGGCAGGGACAGGCTGCTCTGTCCCACAGCCGAAAGAGCAGTCCTAGCAGTCCTCTTGACTTCACAGCATGGCAGGGTCATGTAGCAACACATAACCAAAAACCTTCTTCATTTAAATTTTTCTTAAGACAAATTTTTAAAAGATGTACCGACAAAAATGTTGAAGAGCGCTGTTGTTTTGCCTCAGACATAGCAGAATGGGTTTGCTCCTTCTCCACATTGAAAGGCAGGAGCTGTCCCTCCAGCAGAGCCACGTCCTGGGACTTTGCTGGCAGACCTTCTGCAAGCTGGCAACAGGTTTTTTGTATCAGGCAGATCACTCAGAACACCCTTGCTGCTTTCAGAGCAGTACAGGGGGAGGACAGATCCTCATTTCTCTTTATAGTCTCTGGATCATTTAATGAAATGACATGACATAATGACATCAACACCATGGCAGGCCCAGGGAACCCTGCCCAGAATGGCCTCAGCCACCTTCAGCATGAAGCTGCCCAAAGAAATCATATCTCCAAACACCTTTAATACCAACGCCTATGACTCAGATAGCACTTCTCACCAGTAAACGTCAAAAGTAGCTAAGCATCACTACCCCATACAGATGGGGAAAACCAGACCCGCTGGGCTAAGTGATTTGCCTGCAGCCCCGTAGCACCTGGCAGACCTCAGAGCAGAAGCCAGGGCCAGGGCCATGTTGTGCTAATTCACGGCAGAGAGTCAATGCGTCCCACCTGCCTCAGATAGGTTACAGCCTGCTTGCTCCTCTGCATGTATGAGCTGAGTGTGACCCCACAAATTCTCTTTGCAAGGAAACAGGATGAAATATAAATTTAACTGGTTATTTTTGTCACTAAATTTGTTCCACCAGCCTAGTCCCACCATACAGTATACATGAATACAAAGCAAAACAGAATGTAAAAAATTGAAGTGTGACTGAATTCAGTAAAGCCAATAGTTGCAGTCTATAAAGTCACATATTTGCGATTATGAAGTTTTTGTTATACACATTTTTTAAGATAACATCTTATTTGTACAGTGTGGTTAAAATGAATGGTTAGGCAATCAGTGCAAGGGTTTAAATAGTCTTAAGTATATTAGCATAATCACTCATGAAGCACATTCAGTTTATAAATGAATTAACAGTTAAAAATTAAAGAAGAAATGTCTGCTGTTAAAAGCATCTGCCCAATTTAAAGGGGAAAAAAAAGAAAGTTGGGCATTCTGAGTTTCAAACACCCTCAGCCTGTGCACTGTGGAATTCCTGCTTGCACCCTCTGCTCCCCATCCTGCCCGGCCTCCCACAAGGTAGGACCCTGTGCATGAATGAAGCTTTGCAGACTCCACTCCTGAACTCTAATCAGTTCTACCTCACTCAATTTCAAGATTTTTTATGTTATGTTGTGTTGGGGTTAAACTGTTTCAGGTTTTTAAAGTGCCTGTACCTTCCCAGAATTAAGAAAAGGTGTATTTTTATTAACAGAACGATTTTACAGACCTGTTGAGTCATCCAAAGCAAGCAGGGTGCATGGTTCCCACTCTGTGCTTCCTCGTCCCCGCACCTCTTTCACATGCATCAAGCAAAGGAGGATGATGATGATTTCTTCACTGCTCCCTGAGATCAGACACACTTCAGTCGACCTGACTGCCCATTCCCCTTGAAGCTGAGGAAGACAAGGAAGACAAGTGCTTATACAGCTGCTCTGCAGTCAAGGAAGGAGCCACCTTAAGTATAAGTCACCTAAACTGAAGAAATCCTTGCTGGAAAGACCCTCTGCAGCCCCATATCATGCAAAGGTGCACACATGATGTGCGTTCAGATGTTTCATTTCCTGGAACAGAAAATTAGAAGGTATGCTTCTTGCAAAAAGAGTGACATAGAAAAGGTGAATAAGAAATGTTCACTGAGAATGAGGGACACAAAACAGAAGTCAGGAGACAGACAAAATGAGGAGACAGACTTCTCAACAGAACCAGTAGTTCAATGGAGGAGCTGCTGCCAAAGGTTATTTTAATAGTGCACGGTCACAAGATGCAGTCACACAAATTCACAAGACAGACATCCATTGGGGTACTAGAAGCAGACTTCTGCGGCTTAGGAAGGAAGAAAATTTATAAGGAAATATTCCTGCGTTTGCCCTGTATAATGCTAGGCATCTGGTTGACCACTATCAAAAGGCAGAGCTGGACCAGCCATCTTATGTTCTTGTAATTTTTACTCCAAACTGGCACAAGTGGGAGTTAAGAACTGCATTTTCCAAGAGGGAAAGCAAGGGGTAACATTTTACCCCAAGGCGGCAGGATGTTCCCTTAGTGGTTTGCTGCACAAGAGTGCTTGAAGAAGCTCGTTAACCTTCCCTTCCTTAACATCCACCCCACCCACAGAAGACACTGGCAGGGGTGTGTTGGGTCTGTGGTAAACACCTCTGTCTCCTCCCTGCCCACCCCAGCCTGCGCATAGCCCTGACCCACGGGTTCCTTAGTCCTGCTCCTGCCACAGGTTCATTGTGGACAATTGGCAACCGCTGTGTGTAGAGCAAAAATTTAGTAAGCCCATCACCCTTTTGGCTATGCTAATACTACTTTTTTTTTATGTGAAAAAAGACACCACTAGAGCATATTTAGCTCTTTACAAACACTAAGTCATCAAAGGTGAATTTGCCTTGTAGTTTGGATGGATGTGTTTGTTTTCTTTGTCTTCTTGACTGACTGAGAACCACTGCAAGGCAGTAATCAGGAGCCTTGCGCTAGAAGTCCAACCTTCTGGCTCAACTCCCTAGTAAATTTACTGCTATATTCATCTTAGGTTAAGGGCAGCCCAGTCACCACTCACACTGAGAGGTATTAAAAGTACTTCCCCCAGTTCTCAGAAAGAGAATAATCTAAAGTATCAAACTAACTGAACTGAAAAAGAAAAAAAAAAGAGGAAGCCTTAACATGAAGAGCTATTATTATGTCTTCTCACATTTTGCTGTAGCTAAAAGCATGAGTTGTATATATAACTAATGCACCACCCACCCAAGCAAAAAATACTTGCTTGAAAAAGTAAAGGCAAGCCTGTCAGAACTCATCCTCTTCCATTCAGTCTCCATTGTATATTTTTGTTCCTGTGATAAATTAGCCCACTATTTCTCAGGTGATTCTAACATTTCTCATTTTAACACAGGACATAGTCAAGTGAAAAAAAGTCAGTGCTTTCTTAATTCACTACCAAGACAAAATCACAAGGCATCTAGTACTCAGCAAAGCAAAACCGAAATGTGAAGGTAATGGGGTGAAAGTCTGAGGCCTGCCCTCCACTTGCACTCACACACATAAATGTTTCCATCCTGGCAGCTATAAACACTGTTTACCATCAAACACCTGCAACAGATTTCTACTACTCTCATGCTTGCAGCCTAGGTTAGGATGTAATCTGTGCCTATGCTAGTACATAGCAGAAACCTGAGATTGCCTTGGAGGGTTACAGTTTGTAGGTGGAGCTGCCTGGTCACATCTTTCTTCTTAGTATTCCCATTTCTGTCTTTCTCCTTCAAGGTTCTAAATGTTCTTCTCAGTGTCAGCAATGACTTACATTCTTTTTTTCATTAAGCATAGCTAACCTCTACTTCCATCTGACCTGTAGTCCTTTTCTGGTGTACACAGGTAGATTTTTCAGCCAGTGAAAAGGAACACAGAAAGAGACACACTCAGTAAAATAGCATCTTTTCATCAGCATCTTGCAATTTTAGCTCTAGAACCATGCCGACAAATACAGAGAGCAAACCAAGGAGATTTCACTTTATCTTGTCATGGAAAGATGGCACAGTCTGTGAACAATTATACTTTTGGAACGCAGTGGTGACAAATTCTTGGAATTTCTTTAAATTGTAAAGCAAGGTTGAGAATTTCTAGACAAGACTCCAGACATTCAAAATATTTAGCAACTTCACAGGTGGTTTTAAAGAATATTCCAGTAGATCTTGGACCTCTACTGTGTACCATTGCTAACATCGGCATAGAAAGCAGGTCTTCTCACTAGTTCTGCAGCTTTCAGAACCTCAGAACGAACTCAAGTTCAACACAGTTGGCCCAGCTCCCAGCTTTCATGCAAAAGGAAACTATTATCACATAAAATAATGTTCAGGGGAAAACCATAATGTTATGCACTATTCCTAGACCAGGTCACCTCCCCAGTCATCTATGCTTCTCCATCGTGCCCTGATGATGGACCCTAATTCCTCCTTAACAACCCACCACAGAAACCTGGGTAGAGTGGTCTAAGAAGCAATTCCAACATTTCTAGGGCTATTGTTTCTCCAGTACATCTGATACAGAGCAAAGCTGCATGGGCTCTAGGGGAGAGTTTTAGTTTCTGAACTGACCTAGAAAAGGCATAAAATTTGGGAGCAAGATGCTCCAGCAAGCACCATGATGTACATATCTTGCAGCCTGTAGCTGAGGTCAGCATTAACATCTTGACATACATTAACTGCTGGCATGCAAGAACAGAATAAAACGTTCCAGAAGATCTCTTCTCAGATGAAGTATTTGAACCTGCTCTCTAGCACTGCAAGGTATAATTGCATGCAGGTATTCATGAAGTTCATGAAGTTCAAAGCTATGCCAAGCCCTTGCTGGGTCACAAACAGTGATGGATGTGATCATAGAATGGAGAAGACTCTGGTCCAAGACTTGTGTACTGGTTTGGTCTGAACCCACAGACATACCTTCACTTGACATGGGAGGAGTTCCTGGGATTATCCCTTGTGTATATTTTTGCCATACAAAGCCTGTGTTCCCTAGGTTTGGGGTGCACAGGGAGGCCTATGTGCTACTGAGCCCTTCAGAAAAGTGGGGTTTAGTTTCCCTATGCTGATTTTTCTACCTTTGTTATAAGTTTAACGCTTTTAAATCATGCAAATTTGTCTAGAGATTGTGATGGGTGTGTGTTTGAGAAATCCAAAAATAAAATAATGTAATGCAGCCAAATACTTAATTACCAACATGTGCATCTGTTGTCAAACCATACGCTAAGTGAGTGGCACTGCTCATTAGTTCTGCTTTCAGGAGCTACCAGGCGTTCGTGTCATCACTACCAAGAGTCTTCTGAGTCTGAATCATCTCCGGAAGGGACAGATTCTGTCACTCACGCAGTCACTGCTAACAAGAATGCTGATGGCGTAGCAGGTGTTTCCTCCACTTCTCTAAACCTGGAAAGGTTCTGGCACAGCTTCCCTCCAATTTTCCCTCTTCAGAAAGGAAAAACAATCTTTCTCTGCTGGCTCAGATGAACAGGCAGGCATGTTGCAATAACTCAGGTATTAGATACAATTGCTCCTATTCTCTCAGTGGCCTACAATAATGTGTGATTATTGCACCCTGCTAGGTCCTGAGGAAAGACTGCTGGTTTATCCAATCCAATCTCTTTTCATGCAATAAAACTCTAGGCCCAGTGAAACAGAAGGAGGTCTGTGAGCCACAACAGTAAAAAAGATCCACTCATTTTTTTACCTGACCCATTAATTCTGCAGCGTTTTTGAAATGCTTTTGCAAAGTCGCCAACTGATAAGCCTTTCAAACCTTTAGGGGCATCTGATGTTCTGAAACAGACTTGAAGAACTTACTGCGCTCTGTCCACATCAAGCAAATGCCAGCTGGGATCCAAAGAAAAGAGCAGAGCATCACTACCAGCAAAACAACACTCAAGCACCAAAGAACAGCAGTGGGAGAGAAAGGACCTGAGCAATCCCAAATATGGGTCACAGCCTGATGAAATGTTACAGTAAAAGCTCTACAAATCTGGCTACTCCTTGCAGCCTGAAACCCCACAGCTTTGGATAAGGAGCAAAAGGCATTAATTAATGATCAACAGAGGCTGAATGTAGCTCCTGCTTAGCTCTTGCGGTACTGAGGGACTGGGGCTCACACAGTCCCTTCTGGGGATTACCCAGAGATGGGGCTGACCCCTACAACTTGTGCAGCCAGTGTAGCCTCCTGTGGTTTAGGGTGGCCTGTAGAAGGGCACTGCTTGCCTCACACCTTGTTCTGGCTTCTTTCCTTTGGCATCTAGCCGTCTGCCAGGGTGTGCAAGACCTGATCCAGCCCCAGCTGGGATGCAGCAGAGAACCAAGGAGCCATAGCTGGGCTTCATTCCAGATGGCGCTTTGTGAGATGCTGGTTACATCCCAGTCCAGTCCCACTCAGCTCCCCCAGCCTGCCTCTGAGCCAGCAAGGCACAACTTCGGTCTCTTCCCTCACTCATGAACTGCCTCATGGCGACACAAGGACTCTTTATGCAGGGGAAAAACTCAGCAGTTGGCCACCACTGAATGTGGCCAAGCCCAGGCTCAGGTGGTGGCATTTGTATGGGCACAGCAATTCCAGGTTGCACCCTGGTTGCTACTGCTGTGCTGGAGAGGGCAGGGATTCTCCCTCCCTCTCCACCTCCCTGTGTCCCGCTTCTCTGTGCAACAAAAAGGTCAAACCAAATCCTTTTTTTTTTAAATTACCGAAGATGGCTCAGGCACTTCTTTTCACTCATAATCAAATACACATTCTCTTTTCAGTACAGTGGCTCCCAAGAGCCAAAGTTCAAGCTGGAACACTGAAACTTACATGGCTTAAAATGGCCAGTGGGACACCTCTGGTGCTGACACTGATGTCCCCAGCTTGGACCTGTTCAGGGCTTGGACAGTACTGGGCCCCCATGCTCCAGAGATCCCCTCTGCAAGCTCTCCTGTCCCTGCCAGCTGCAGCAACCAACACTGCCTACAGCAAATGTGTCCCATGTAGGTAGGTCACTAAATATCATGCCCAAATGCAACACAGGACCAGATGCCATTAAAAAAAGATAAAATCGTGTTGATGTAAGCACTAAGCTTTTACTTCCCCAAGTCTGACAAGCCTCCTACACAGCCAGCAGCAAGCAGCTATTTCCCTTGTAATATCATCAGCCCTCAGTAATGTTCACTTGACTGTTTCTAATCCCCTCTGCAGCCCTCCCTTACCATCCCATGATGAATCCCCTCCCCTCTACTATTTCACAACTGCCCAGATCTATCCCCACCACCACCACCACCTACACCACTTCTTTCTGTTAACATTTTCGAAGTTTATCTAGGGCTCGACAGACTTTTTTTTCCCTTCTTGGTGGTGGAGGGAGGAGGGGGAACTGCTGCTCAGCTGGCTTTGGCAAGCCTGGGCAGCTCTAGCTGAACTCCCCAGCCCTCTGCCAAGAACAGACTAAATAGGAGCACCAGAAACATCTTTTAATGTCATTTGTATTAATATTTTTGGAATCTTCATATGCACACTTGCAGTGGCTTTAAATGGAAAGAGTTGGCAACCACGTGAAGCTCAGACTGTATCACACACAGCACTGCCATAGGGAAGCAGCTACAGCAGGATGAGAGTCTAAGCCGTTTCTATCAAGGGAATATTTTTCCATCACTTTTTACTTAATAAAGTTGTTCTTAAACAAGACTGCTCTCAGCCTTTGGACAGAAGAAACCACACCTGTCTTTGCTCATCCTAAGCAAGGTCCATCAACAGTGTACATGTTCTTCAGGAGAAGAGACCCTGTCCTCTCGAGGTTTGTCCAAAAGGAAAAAAAGGCAGACCAGGATAAAGGGACGTATTTGTGCCTTTTCCCTCTCCAGGTCCTTTCCTTACTCACCCGTTCACCCTGCCAGGGAAGCAGGGCGGGTCTCTGGAAGGTCTCTGGCTTGCTACCTACTTACATCATCCAGCCCAAAGAGCTCAGGATTTCACTCTGTGTGCCTTGACTTCGGTTCTGTAGTCACCAAGGGCTTCCTGTGTACTCACTGCACCATCAGCTTTAACAGCTCACAGGATATGATAAAGGGGCACTTAACCAGCAGTTTTAAGGAGAGTAAAAGCCTGGCACCTTCCTTCCTTCTCAACATTTGGCTTAAGAGGGGTGGTAGAGCCAGCACTATGGGGTAGATTCAAAATATAACCTTTCAAGGAGCACAGTCTGAATTTCAGGCTGTTTTATTAATGTCCAAAGAAAAGTACAAACCAGGCCATGAAAATTTCAGTTATGAGGGAATTGGAGATGCATCTCATGCTAGAGATGAGGCCATACAGGGGTTGTTAATAAAGCCTTGGACCCGAGGTGTTCGTAAGTTCATGCCAATGTCCCCTTCTTGCTCCCATACACGATGCAACAGAAAGGCTTCAGCCAGCACTGCAAGGATGTCATGGAAGAGCCCCAATGAGATAAACTAAATGCCAGCATCACAAATGTCTGCCAGTGACTATCCACAGCTTGGGTCTATGTCTACAATATGATGGTCACACCCATCTCCATGCCTGAACTCCAGCCCAGATACAGCCAGAAGGTCTACTTTACGACAGTCCCCACAGCAACTTGCAACCACAAGTGAAAAGCCTCCTCTTCAAAACATAGGTTTTGAAGCATGAAAGGAAGCAAAACAATCTGTCTGAGTGATCTAGATACATATATATACACACTTTAGGAGCAAAAACAGATAAGAATCTTTCAGGTGAATTAGAGGGCATATACTTGCAGAGAAATAATGCTCCTCCAGTATACAATCATTTCATGATTACATCTGCTTCCTTGGCCAAGGAATGCTGGTTTCTATTTTTCCATAACCCAACCCTTGTTCCTAGCTTCTAGATGGGCTTTTGCATTTTAGTTCTTCCAGTAGGAGACATCATACTCATTCCAGCTCAGTTTGCATTTAACCAATTTCTCAGGCTTTTATTTGTCCCCTTAAATTTATTCTACCTCAATTAAAGATTACAAGCAATTAAAAATTGCTAGTTCTAATAATCTGTCTCTCAGTTGCTATTATCAGTATGGATCACACAACAATTTATATTGTCACAGGCAGAAGAAAGTCTATTAATTTCACGATCATTTAGAAGTCCCGCAAATCTTGAAAGAGAACTTGTCAAAGCCTTTTAAATGTTTTTGCCTCATCTTGTGATTTCTCTTTTCTGAGGAGACTCTTTCTGAGGTCCTTGCAAGACTGAAAAGTTCCTTTTTCTTTTATCAAGGAGAACACCTTTATCCTAATGAAAATAAAATTTGCCATACAATAGATGTTGTTATTTGAAGGTTAGTTTGGGACAATGTAAAACTTGCCTTTGGTGTCTGTGGCAAAAGGCAGCCCAGTTCAGGAGATCAGTTAAGTGTGTGCCTCATTTACACACGTGACTTAATGATCTGCAGTACTGAAAAGCTTTTCTTGCTAAGAGGACAAGGAGGTTGTACACTCAGGCCTCCCCCCATACTTAATGGGAACTGGGAGATCTTAGACATCAATGATACAATCTGCATTCTTCTACAAAGCAATGGGGTTTGGGTTGTTTTGGTGTTTTTAATTTCTTTCTGACATATGCTAAAAGTGACTATCATTTTACATTTTTAATAATATTTTTAGTTGTTTTATGTGTTGTGCATTCTTCTCTAAAACAAGATCTGTGCAGGAAATTTGATAAAGTCATTTTATGTCTTCTATTCATCACTACTAATTTCACTTGCTGACAAATTAAATTCTAGTCATCTGAGTCAGCCTCTAATTTCAGATCATCATCCCATTTTCCCCGTGTTTTGTCAAATAAATACACTTGTATGTGTAACTATACACAGAAACCTACAAATGATCTACACGACACTCTCTAGTTTTGCAAATTAGAAGAAATTAGATCTTCTAGAATAAGTTATTTAGGTTTCATAATCACTTTCCATCCCACTTTCCAAAGCTATAGCATTACCAAACTTCTATTGCCTTCTGCATACAGAAAGCATTTTATTAGCTGAGACCCACTTTCTTGCTTCAAATTTCTTACAGTCTAAGAGCTTGGCTATGACTGGGAAATGACAGCTTGGAGCATTGCCCTGCAAATGCATTGGCGTCGTGGTCCATACATGCCCTGGTGTGTTGAGTCAGGGCACTGACCCTTTTCCTCTTCACGCACCATCCAGCCACGCATACAGCCCTGTGCCTCTCACCGTGCCGAAGGACCACATGTCTCCCTCTGCTCAATAAGCAGCCAGCGATGGGCTGGGTGATCTGACCCTCTGCAGAAGGCAGTTCAGATCCTGGCAATAAATATATAAAGGGTGAGTGTCACGAGGATGGAGCCAGGCTCTTCTCGGTGACAAACAATGATAGGACAAGGGGTAACGGACACAAGCTGGAACACAGGAGGTTCCACTTAAATTTGAGAAGAAACTTCTCCTCAGTGAGGGTGACAGAGCACTGGAACAGGCTGCCCAGAGAGGTTGTGGAGTCTCCTTCTCTGGAGACATTCAAAACCCGCCTGGACGCCTTCCTGTGTAACCTCATCTAGGTGTTCCTGCTCCGGCAGGGGGATTGGACTGGATGATCTTTTGAGGTCCCTTCCAATCCCTAACGTTCTGTGATTCTGTGATTCTGTGTGAATGCTGTTCTGAGACAAATAAAACAAGAATTCAAGCCAAGAATTGAAGGAAGGGCTGAAGGAACAGTAGGATGCAGCCCAGAGTCAGAGACATATGGGCTATCTGCACTAGGCAAACAAAGAGGGCCAGGGCATAGGCCCAAGTACTGGCACAGCATCACTCCACTGCTCAACTGTCAGTGCAGTCCTTGGCACAGCCTTGTCCCATGGCAACCAGCTCCCTCTCAAGCAATGCCTGGACACTTTTTGGCAAGAGCCAGGGACCATTTCCAATACACAGTTTGGATGGACCACCTTGTTGGGGTGGGAGAGGAAGAGAATTTATGGTCAAAAGCCATGACACTCCAGCTGGTCTTGGGGACAATGAACAGTTCCCTGGCCTATTTTATTTACTCGTGCAGAAGTAATCTTGAATACCATGATTCACTCAGCACAGAGAAGTTCCCAGAACGGGCACTGCCTCTTACTAGGACTGCCCCGACTGCTTCAACATAGCAGACTCAGTTTCTTGGTATTCTTTTGTTCCCTGAGATGTTTCGGTAGCTTCTATTTAATCTCTCCAGTCTTCATGCATTGTCTTGGCTGATTTTTAATTGACCAGAAAATTAGATGAATGCATCTATTAGGCCAGAGCACTATTTCACCTTGATCTGGCCCTCAAACTGAGATTGTAGATTGTATCTCCAAGCAGCAATCTACTATCTTACAAAACCCTCCTCCTCTCTCATGGTCATTCTGTCCCTGAATCTAAGCTTCTCCTATTGGATTTAATTCCAAATACATTAAATACAAGCTGAGATCAGCAGAGGCAAGTTATAGGAAAGATAAAGATCTTATGTAACAGAAAAACAATTTTTGATTGAGTTAATGCTACTTAGCAATTTCTGTTTTCAAAGTGCATTACAAACATGAATTAATCTTCGCCATATCCAAGGGAGTCAGGTATATAAGCATTGTTATGCATCTTTTACAGGTGAGGAAATCAAGAAGACAAAATCACCTGCTAACTTAGGGTTCCTTGTTTTTTGAGCACTCCAAACAAAACCAAAGTGTCTCACATCAAAGACCACATGAAAAACACAGCTTTCTTTTCACCATTCCATGACACTGTGACACCACTGTTCTGACAGAAGTTTCCACTGCTTGACAGACACAAAAAGTACAGAACGAGTCAGGAAAGAAACCAGGACAAGAAAACATCAGGAGCTGCTGGCGCTCAGCCTACAGCTCAAACCACTGGACAGCGTCGCCTCTCACGGCTGGAGAGATTCACAGCTCCAGGGGGAGACAGGGTGGGCGTGCACTGGAGCAGCAGTCTGCCTGCTACAGAGCATACGGTACATCTGCAAAAGGTAAGAGAGTGGATATGTATAAACACTGGAAGACGCAAGTGACTGTACAAACACTGACTAATAAAGATGAGATATGTTTCTGTGAATGCTGGCCAGGTGTTCCTTGCAAATCTGATCTCATGGAGACTTTCTTATAAAGTATCAAGGTGAAACAATATTCAGCTTATAATGTTTTTTTAGCTAATGCACATCAGTCAGTTTTCCTGCTTGGGTGCTTATCATTTTCCCTTTCTGCAGTTATGGTGGTTCTTTCCACTGTTCTCCTACCCTGTCCCACCCAGCCCCCCAATTCTGCTTTACTCTGCTGCGGCCCTTCCCTGCCTGACACAAGAAAATGTTTGTAACTAAACTGAAGAGACCAACACAACCTTTCTGCACACCTTCCTTCCTTCCCAGAGCTTCAACTTTTCCTATGCTGCAGTCTCTTGCCCGCTTATGGCTTGAAATCATTATGCACTGGTTGCAAACAAACATGAATAAATTAGAGTAATATTCAAATAAGGGGAAGAAAAATAGGAGTAACAGGGAAGGAGACTAGGAAACCAAAGCAGAAATGCTAATTAATTCAAATAAATTGATTCGCCTTGTTTGCTCAAAAAATTAATTTAAAAAAATGTGTAAATTAAGAATTAAAAGCTCCAAATAAGAGGAGCCAGAATGTTTTTCTTTGGAATCTATTACAAGTATCTGAAAAGGGATTGCGTCTAATTAGACATTACTTTGCATCAAGATGACCTCATATTATAATTAGAGATATGCTAAATCACTTGGAAATAATTATAATGATTGGATATTCTCCATGACTGCCAGTTTGAAAGCTTTTGTGTTCACATTCTACCCAGCTCAATTTCTTTTGGTCAGGAGTTGGATTTTTAGCAGGTATCTAACCTGCAAAAAAACCCCAGCATTCTTCAAAACCTCCATCAGGTATCACTTTTTTTAGGCACTTAAAAACACAAGACAGGCATGCAAATTTTAATGTAATAAAGCCATGACTTTAACTTGTGGCAGTTACCTGGGCACAGTTATTTCCACTCTGTTCCCTAAGCAGGGCATTCACAATGCAAACAGATGCTATGAATTTTTACAACGAATATATTCACAAAGACTCCAGGCTTCTAAAACAGACTACTCTGGGACTGAGATTAATTTTCATCTACATATTGCAAAAATGTTAGCCCAAGCTCCAACAAGTGTCAGCTGCTACTTCAGTACTATGGGCAGGCTCAGTGAATCAATTGAACCCCAACTATTTTGCTGGCTACAGAAATGGAGGCAAGACAAGTCTGCAGACATGCTGGGTTGTGTCATGTGGGTAAGAAAATGCTAGTGATGCTAGAAAACATTCACAAAAATCTAGGTCAGAAAGTCACATCAATGGCAAGTTGAGAAACTGGAATAAGGTAGGGAACAGCTACAGGAGATCCTCCTGTATTTCAGCATCTTTCTGATCCAGACAGAGAGCTAGATGGATCGAGCTGCAATGAGCAAAAGACACTGGGATAAAAGTGAGCCTGCATACCCTGAAGTGCCATCTCAGGAAGGGAACAGCTTCAAAGTTGCCCACAATGCTCTGAAAAGCACAAAGAATAAGGGCTTGCACAGCTACATCAGCCCCTGCATGGGGCCAGCAAATGAGTCCAGCTGCAAATTCAACTGGGCAGAACAAACACAAAGTCTCCTGCAGGAGAAAAGAAAATGACTGCATCAGCCTTCACGTCAGTGTGGCAGCAAGGTGAACTAGATGGGCTTCTTCATTCTTGTGGGACCAGCTAAGGATGTCATAGGGTGGGTACGGCTGGTATAACTGGTGTCAGGAACCATGATTACAATGTATCTCTCTGCTCAGAGCCGGGTTTTGAGTCTGTTTCACAAGGCGTGGGTATAGATCTTCCTGAGGACCAGCACACAAAGATGGCTGGCTTTGAAAGGAAGGCACAGACACTGGCTGTGGTCAGCTGGAGAGAAAGCAGACAACCAGAAATGTGATCTGTGTGAAATAGCCACCAGTGACGTGGCGATGAGGAGGACACACATCTCCTCAGTGAAGGACTGTGATTTTCTGTCAGAGGGGTGGCAGCAGACTGGGGAGAGGAAATTACTGAAGCTGTAGGGCGAAGCACAACTTAGAGTTCCCACAGCTCCCACAGTCACTGGCACAAATGGTAGAAGCGAGTACAGCAGGATCCCGAGAAGCTCCAGCAGACTGGCACCATTCAAACACTCCGCAAAAGTACAAGTCCACACAAGTCAGATGTGCAGAGGTATCTGGGCACCCCAGTATCCACGTTGTTCAGTGCCTTCCAATTTAAATACACAGAATAAAAGGTAAAATGATTTGTGCAGTTGTAAACCAGGCCAGAATCTGAGCTGGGAAGAGAGGGTACGCTTCCCGCATTTAGGCAGTGCCCCCATCCAGCAGACCACAGGGCTCTGCGTCTCACCACTGACGTGCGCGACTGAAGGCAACAGACCAGCCACAACTGCCACACTCATTTTTAGCACGACTTCAACTCCGTACATCTCAACTGCTGCAGAGGTTCAGAGACAACACTTTTAATATTTTGTGGTGTTGACTTACCCATTCATTGTGTAGTGACATTAACACCCATGAATAATCATAAAATAAAACAGGATAATTAATATTTAACTTTGCCAGAGGGAGGTACTTAAGGGAGAAACCATGTTTTAGAAAGAGCAGGTGATATTTGTCAGCTGGAGAACAGGGCTAATTAGATGCATCAGGCAGTGGTGACATGAAGTTGAAAAACAGCTTGTCAACTCTGAAATGACTTATAGCAAATGATTATATATAAAGATGCTTTGTTATACACTCACACACAGGTGTGTTCCTCATTTTCCAAATACTTCCTGCGCCTTTTGTTCCTGTGATAAAACAGGTGCAAAGCAGATTTCCTGCTCGTAGATACACTGTAATTATATTTTAGGTAGAGCAGGTATGTGGTCCATTTCTTGTGCCCAAACCAACAAGGTGCTGAACACCAAAGCACCCTCCATTCTGTCTGATTTCAGTGGAAAATGATCAACAACTCATAGGATCAAAGACTTGGGGTCTGAGCCACATAAGGAAAGTGATGTTGTAGGGGATGAGGCAATGGACCAGGAGGCCAAATTCATGTCTGTTGTAATGTTGGTTGACTGCAGCCAGACAGTTCATTGATCATAGCAAAGGATTTGCCCCAGGGTGTTTTAATTTAAAACAGATTGACATTAATCTGAAGAACAAATCACCCAAATCCTAAACTCTGATCTGATGCAAGTCAGATGCAATATGACAGCAACTCAATCTCCTGGGCAGCAGAGCTGCGAGCTTCAACTTCATACTTGTTTCTGAAGGGTGTCTGGAAGTTCTTGAACGCTGCTGGAATAGGCCCAGCGAGGAATAATTTATCACAGGTAGCAGTACACATCCTTCACATGACGCAAGAGTTACCAGAAAAGCGAGGGGGAACGGAGGGCAGGTACTGAGGAGGGGAAGGGGCCATTTTAGGAAGTAAGTGCTTGAGTAGTAAATGAGCAATGCTAATGCTGAGTAGGTAAAACAGGAGCATAAATTCTGAGACACCAGTTAAACTGCAGTCATGAAGTTTGAATCTAAAAAACGTATTACCTTAATTAGAAAGCTGAACACTAACTGATCATTTGGATTGAGCTGATCAGAAAATAAAAAATGTTTGAGATGTCCTGAGAATACTTTGTTTAACACAAATTTAATTTGAGCTGTCACCAAAATAAAAGACAGTATTTCTCTCCATCCATAGAAAATCACACCAATACATACACTTTGGCACCGGAGAAGAATATTTAAGGCTGTACATAGCACCTGTAATACATTGCTTATATTTATAGTCCTTGTAAGATTGGTTTCTAAAGAAAAATTATGTCCACTGACAGCATGTTTTGTTCCTCCTTGTTACTCATATGCAGGAATGAAAGATCTATTGCAACATACCCTTCCTTCCACCTGCTTTGATGAACTGCCTCAAAGCTCTCTGGGGAGGCTGCTGCAAAGCCTGTGACTTCAAGCTTGGGCTCAGAAAACAGATACTGGATTGCAAGAGCAGACTCAAAGGTCAGTTCAGAGCAGGACAGGCAGCAAATTGCAGTTCCATTTCTAAAAGCAAAGGATACCGCTGTGGTACAGGTGATTCCCCTTAAGCCTATACCCACGCAAAGGAAAAAGTTAACAGATCTGCCTTTAGGGACAAACGTAAAAAGTTCAACTTGAAACTCTAACACCTGTTTTACAGAGACTCCTCCAGATTGCATATTATTTAAAAATTGTAGTTCATCTCAGCACCATTTCTCACCAAGTCAGCTAACGATTCTACGTCTGCTCAATTTTCCAAACAGCGTGTTTTGTTCTGCTCAGGTTCAAATAGCATGCCCATCCTTGTGATATCTCAACACCTCCCTGCAGTGTGACAACCCACTTCCCTGATGTGTAT
Source organism: Mesitornis unicolor (assembly GCF_000695765.1). NCBI lineage: Eukaryota > Metazoa > Chordata > Aves > Mesitornithiformes > Mesitornithidae > Mesitornis > Mesitornis unicolor. Next base: position 2,973 of record NW_010174225.1, on the reverse strand, counting down.
CTGTCACATGTTGATCTTTCTTTTTTTCTCTCTTCTCCTCCCAGGAAGAAATCTTCATAGATGAAAATAAATATGAATATATGCACTTCACTTTTCAAATATAGCTACATAATGCATTTTTACTTTTATGCATTATATATAACTTTTTAAAAATATGATTATTGATGCCTGCTATTATCTGTGCTTTGAGCACTGAAGGCAGAGTGGAAGAAATGCATCTTAGCAAAGTGCCTAGGTTTCTGGTAGGTCATACATCTTACTGAAATTTATTCCACAGACTTGTGTAGAAGCCTGAGAAATTTTAGTCTCCTGCAGAAGCAAAAAGGGGAAATATTTGTTACAGAGCCTCAGACAATCTACCAGGTGTTCATGCAGTGCACTTTGCAAATAAGCTCTGAGATCTCAAACTGGACATTGCAGATACTCAAATATAACAGGGAGGAAGATAACATCGTGACTAACCCTGAGCTTTGTACTCGGCATCTTGACAGCACTTTTAATGCTGCAGCATGGGGTGATTCACACTGATCTGTGGTCACCCTGCCTTGTGATGGCACAGACCTGGAGAAGCTGAATGCTTTGTCCTTTGTCACATGTCAGGCCACTGCAGGGTCACAAACAGAAACTGGGGCATTGGGACACAGCCCCATGCTCTAATTATGTGGCAACCAGCATCTTGCTTACACAGACTTACGTGCATCTGCAAAGAGAGGCGATTGACACACTTCCCATTGCGTTTTTTGCAAGCATGCATGCAACTGCATTGTTGAATGTGCAGCACCTACATATGGCTCTGAACATTTCCTCAAACCTATTTTCCTTTAACCTTTTCAAGCATGCTGCTGTGATTAATTAAAAAAAACCCAACTATTAAAAACCTATCAAAATGCAGCATTGTATTTCCTAGAGATACAGAGGTTTTAATACACACGTCTGCACAGCATTCGTCGTTTTCCTGCGTAGTCCTGTACAAATCAACATTTCTGTCATTATATTTTTAACGTAACAATTCCCACGGGAAACTGTTGATGAGGACTGGGATACAGATGAACAGAAAGCAGCAAGAGCGCAAGATGAGGGGCTGTTTTCAGCCCAGAGATGAGTGATGGTTCTTGTAGGGACTTATCATTAAATACAGACGAATGGTAAATTCTGCTATTTTTAGTAAAAAATACTAAACCAACAGGAAGATTGGTTTGATTGAGGTGTTTTTTTAAGTGAAGAACTTCCTTGAGTATAAGGAAATGTTTCAGATTTCAGGTGTGCAAACTACCAAAGTGCACAGATACTCCCGAGAACAACTAGAGCCAAACAGGCTCTTCTCGCTCCTTTCCCATTCCTGGATCTGCAGAGCAGATCTCTGAACCCCTACAGATCACACCACAGGAGGGAGAACTTTGAGACAGGGAAACAGGACCCCCAGCAATCGAGATGTGGTGGCCTAGGAAACTGGCTGAGCCACAGCAAGGCCATGCTAAGTGATCACGAACACTAAGAGCTGGTTTGTACCGCCATGGACATCACTTGTGACTGAGAGCACGTATCCTGTGAGTTTTCACAGTTCAGCTCACCATTAGTAACTCATTAACTCCAATGCTTGTAACTATCTGTCCATAACATCATAGTTTGACCTTGGGAAAGCCACTCACATCTGATTCTGTTAATCTATTAATTGCTCCCTGGCAGGGATCTTCCTTGTCTTTTTCTGAAACAGAGACATGTTGGAGTCAGGCTTTGCACAGCATTGTGCCTCAGATTGCCCATCAGAAAAGCAGAGACAATAACATTTACCTACCTCAGCAGGTAGTCTGGATGCTTAATTAATCCTTTCAAAGCTTCTTAAAATATAGATAAGAAGTTAAAAAATTAACTCTTAATATAATTTTCACCGTGTAATTAAAAAAGCACAAAAAGCTGTTTTCCCAAGCAATAAATAGCCTGTTTTATTTTATTCAAGTTCAGCTAAATTCCATATTCCGTAGCAAATAATTCAGTTTAGGGCTGTTTAAGCATCTGAATTCAATTTAACAAGAGCTGGCCCAATGAAGGTTTGGATGAAAGATGGCTGCACCAGGAACGATGTCACTGAGACACGGTTGCTAATGCTACTGGCATTCCCAAATGCTGTGCAAGATGTGACGTGTACCTGGTGGGTGGTCATGTGGGTGATCAGATCCATTGCTTGGTTAGTCAAAGTCATATGAATCGACTCAATTGAAACCAGAAGGACAGGTTGCCTGTCCATGGAAAAGGCCGTCATCCAGGTGCACGCCTGCTCTTCAGTGCAACACCTTCCATCCAAGAAGTCTTGATGTGACGGGAAGCATGGGAGGCCCATGCAAGGTCCTTTGTGCCAGGAAAGGTAAGAGGGTACGGTGTGGGGGAGCACAAGTACAGAGGCCGTAACCAGGAGCACATGCCCTTTGATAACGATAACAATAACTTATATGAGGCGTTTGTTGTTAATTATTAATATTTAAATATTATTTAACACCTTTAACAGTAACACCTCTGTAGGTATAGAAATAGGACACAGTTAAGATATGAAAAGCCTTTGATAAAACTTTGCTTTTATCACACACATACCAGCACAAGGTATGGCTGTGTAGGACTGTGAATATGAGAGTCAATACTATAAAGGTTTCGCTTGAAGAGAAAAAATGGCAGGTGACTGTTGTTGGAGTTTTAACCTGGCAGTGCCTTAATGCACTGATCTGAAGTGTTTGCAAACAAGATAAAAGGATGTTTTACTATAGCGTATCCTAAAACACATATACAAGGTCAGGTTATGTTTTTCAGTGTATTATTTGTACCATCAATATTTGAGTGTCCAGCAACTTTGGTGAAATTACAATGCAAGAAAACTATAAAGTTGTTCAAAATACAAAGTGAAGCACCTAAGGGATGGTTATAGCACAACAATGCTTACAACTTTAATGCATTAGGAATCACAGAATCTCAGGAGTTGGAAGG